>NW_015387690.1:101516-109414 GCF_001527695.2 Protobothrops mucrosquamatus
GCTTTGGTTTGCTTTACAGGATCTGTCCTTTTTGTAAGGGGGGCCGGATGTCAACGCTGCAAATACTGTATATTCTTGCTTTGACAATATGCAGAACTGTCTGGTATTTTTATAGTTAAACCAGGCAACAGGGAAAAAGGGAGGAGAATAAGGATAGCCCGGGAAAAAGAAACCGGAAGTAAATCACATCTTCCAAGTTAATTGGAAGATGTGAACCATGACCCCAAAATAAGGGAGGGTAAAATGCTTAGAATGTATATGCGTAACAGAAGAAGCCAGATCTAAGCATTTCCACCATGCTGTACTGACGTCTCTGTAACCTTAATAAATGCTTTTAGGAAAAAATATGCCTGAAAGTCCTTTTAAGTGTTTCGTTAGACACATGACACTGAGATTAGGAGCACTCCCTTTAAGAGAGTGCTCCTAATCTCAACTCGTTACCTGTATAAAAGACACCTGGGAGCCAGAAATCTAGCTGATTGATAGGGGTTCAAAATACTTATTTCACTCATTAAAATGCAAATCTATAACTTTTTTGAAATGCATTTTTCTGCATTTTTTTGTTGTTATTCTGTCTCTCACTGTTAAATAAACCTACCATTAAAATTATAGACCGATCATTTCTTTGTCAGTGGGCAAATGTACAAAATCAGCAGGGGATCAAATATTTTTTTCCCTCACTGTAAAACATTGTTCAGGATAACTTTATTTTGTTTGTTTGTTTTTAATTAAAAATACCTCCTTGGGCAATTTTTCTCTAGATTGGGCAGTAGAAAGTTCACCTCATGGAATACTTACCTCATCTATTCTTGTCACCCTACAGAAAAGAAAACAATGGAGCAAATGCTTGTTTTATGTTCATATTGTTCCCTTTTGGGAACACACAGAACAGAACAAAATGCTCTTTTTTTCTTCCAGATTTGTAGAAAAATTCTAGAACACTTCAAGCACTTTCTTTAAAAGTTTTGCATAGTGTATCCATATTTGCTTCAAATATAGGCTGCTGAAGATTTTGGCCCCCTTCTTGAAGAGAGTCAAAAAACAAAATGATTTCTGGCAAAATTATTTTGACTTGAACGATGGTTTTCCTTCTTAATCTTCTAGTTTGAGATAGTGAAAAGTATAAATGATGCATATATTGTTCTGTGGGCGAGATAATGAAAAGTATATGTGGTACATTGTCCTGTGGGCTTCCTTAGCAATGGATAGTACAACTGAAATATTACTCATATTGTTTCATAGAATCATATCGCTGGAAGGGACCTTGGAAATCTTCTAGTCCAACCCCCAAAGTAGTATATATGTTCTTGCACCTTCACAAAGTACTTCAGATCACCAGAAAAAAAATTTAGACTAACAAAACAAAAAGTACCAATGCTTGAAACACAGAAACCTAATTGTCAAGGAATGAAGAAGACTGATGGTTACAATTTCCTGTCATTCAATTTATTTGTAACAATAAATGGCTGCACATGTTGGGAATTACTGTAATCCAGCACACCTGGAGGGCCCTAGGTTGATACAACACAACTTTTTCCTATGTGAAATTAGTAATTTCTTCAGACTATAATAATGGTGGAGTTCCATTTCTCCCATTCAGTCAGAATTGAAGAAGCTTCTTGGATGAGAAGCAAAACGTCTTTAAGGAAAAACAAAGGAAGTCTAGTTGTCTTTTGAAAAAAAGCACCTTTGGGACAACCATGACCTGGATGACTGAGACTCTCCATAGACACTCTGAACCAAACATTTTTTAAAACTTTGTATACATCCCTATATCAGGGCCATGTCTGTATTTGGCAATATGTAATTAGTACAATTAAATTATTTATCTTAAATAGGCAAATGAACAATGTCCACCAATTCAGAAACCAATAAAAATGATTTAGGGTATATTTATGAAATGTAGTTCTACTGAAATCAGTATGAAAATCTAATCACAACTAACTTAAATCCTTTTTAATTTCTGTGGCAGTCAAATGCAATCCTTGTACAAGTACTACTGTTATAAAAATAATGCTTTCTATTGTTAACAGCAATTTAGATAATCTCTGATATGGCTTTAGTAATAATTTAGATGCCTGAGGGCATACTTCAAGTTGATTCCAAATATTTTCAAAATGGATGAAGGAAGCAAGTTTCTCATTAAAGAGATACCTCAGAGAAATGTAATTAATACCCTGTTCCTTCTGTTTGATCAAAATACAAATGTTATTCCATCATTTCTACAATCTCACTGTATAGGGAAATTAACTTCGAAACACTGCCTTTGCAAAATCTCATCCAATACCTCTTTCCCCTGTTGGGATTTGGTAAATGAACTGTGCCTGTCTTCTCTGCTACGAATTTAAACATGAAAATAAATCTTGCTTGCCCAATGAATGACTGTAATAGATACTTGTATTAAAGACATGCAATATTGTAAGAATCCCATTTTCATTGTTTATATGTTATTTTGTAGAGACTAACTTTCCCAAAAGAACCAGTGAGCCATTTCTTAGTAGAGAATCATACTTATAAAAGCTTTTGTGTAGCAGCAGGAAACTGTAAACAAACTGTAAATTGCAACTCTAATATATGGTAACACATTTCTCAGTCTGGACTAATACCACTGGTCAGGAGTAAACAGTTTTCTGAACCATAAGTCCTACTATTCTTAGCCTCTAGCAATGTTTTCAGAGTTGATAGGATTTGAAGTTGAAACCATAAGGAGACCAAGCTGCTGCCCCTTACTATTGGCAAAATCAATTATGTAACTTCTTCATTTCAGTTAGTATTAGTCAGCATAACTAAAATCTGAAAAAGTACATTAAAGTGGCATGATAAGACTATTTGCTACAAATGGATTTTGTAAAATTGAATGACAAATTACCAAAGGCAAGCACATACAGCATAATACACAGTGCTTAATTACATTTGCAAGCTACAGCTAGTCAAGATGATCTGAATACTTACCAGATGAGAACTGTCCTTAACTTCTTGTACTTGCTGTACCTGCGGTTCAGCCACAACATTAGTGTCCTGATCAGAAGTCATGAGCTGCCTACTTTTTGGCTCCTCAAAGAGAAATATATGGATCATCTAAGCTGGAAAAAAAAATTACAAAAAACCCATAATTTATGTTCCATACAGATAATAGTAGTAAGCAGACACAACAATGAATAATAATTGATATTATACCTAAACATACAGTTGTTTATGAAAAAAATCTGATTTGTATATCTTATGAAAAAACATTCAATCCTCTTCTATCTCATTAGCAGAAACACTTATTTTTCCTATACATGATTTTTAACATGCTGAAAAGTCACCTTGTTAATTAATGCACATGTTGCATTAATTCAGAGGATATCAGACATAGCTTGGGGCAGGAATTTGAAGGGCTCTCCCTGTCTGCGCAAAGTTCTACTCAACTGTCTTCAGATTCAATCTAGAGAGTAGGGGTGTCAACCTGCTGGCCCATGGGCCGGATGCGTCATGCAGAAGCCACGCCCACCCCATTGCCGGCAATGGCAAAACAGTCCCGAGACATCACACGACGTCACATGTCTCGAGTTTGACATGTCTGATCTAGAGCTACTGTTGTGCTTCTAGAGCAGGGCTTTTCAGCCTTTTGACACATTGTACCACTTTTAGGACATGACAATATTTGAGTACCACCAGTGCTTAGCAAGGTGTCAAAAACTTGATGACTAAAAAAAAGGGGGGGGGATTTGGGGTTTTACTGGTTAAGATTCATTTGCTGTTATAGAAATGGCTAGTTTATAATATTATCGAAAAGTAAAAAGTTGAGGTTCATTGTTAATGCTTCCTTCTACTGCAACAGAGGAAGTCAGAAGTCAATGCCTTTTATTTTCTTTTCCCCTTCTCCCCCTCACTTTTTTCCCTGTTTTCCTCCCCACTGTGTCCTACTATTTGCTTTTGTATTTTTGTATTTTATTCTATAATCTAATAAAATGTTACAAACTGTAAAAAAAAAAAAGGAAAAAAGTACCGGTTTTAATTTCTTCAGTGGCGGTTCCTTTGCTGAATCACTTTCCCTTTACACTGACAAATGTATGATGAATTTCTCAATATTTATTAATATGCACCACTACCTTGATGGTCAGGTGGCTGGTCATCCCTGCTTCCTCTCTCCCTCTCTTCTCTTTCTCCTCACCCTTCGCTCACAAAAGCCCCTCACGCTCTCTCTCTCTCTCTCACCCTTCCCTCGCAAAAGCCCCTCGTGCTCGCTCACCCTTTGCTTGCAAAAAGCCCCTCGTGCTCACCCTTTGCTCACAAAAGCCCCTCTCTCACACACACACACTTCCCCCCAAAAGCATTTCCTCTCTCACACACTTCCCCAAAAGCCTTTCCTCTCTACCTTTCACACTTCTTGTCTGACAAAAGCCTTTTCTCTTCTGACTCTTTCTCCGTCTTTTTTTCTCTCTCCCTCTCCCACCAAAACTGCCTCCTTTTATATCCTATCCTGTCTCCATCCTCCTCCTTTGTCTTGCCCCAGCAGCCCTGCAGCTCCTGAGGACTCTCTCATGGCAAGTCCTGTGCTGCGCTGCTTTAGCTCGTTCCCTCCCCTGCCACACTTATCTAGGCTGGGCAGGGTTGCGTACCACCTGCCAGGTGCCAATGTACCACTGGTTGAAAAGCCGTTCTAGACAATATGTCTCTCAGTTGTTTTGTTCTATTTTCTGAATTTAGTTGGATTCCCTCAAAATTTCTGGCTGTCAGATTTGGCAACAGATTGATACCTATGAGTTAACTGGGAATTCAAAATTTTGAAGAGCTACCATGCTGTCTGCTTCATGACATCGTGAATTGATGAACTAACCAGCTACCTCCATGAAAATGTATGGCATTTACAAGTGGATATAGGTAGTCCTTGACATATGACCATAATGGAGCCTGCCCTTTACGGTTGTAAGTTGTGAAGGTCAGAAAATGGATTGTTTACATGCCCAACCCAAAATTTTATAACCTTTTTTATGGCAGTCATAAAGCAAACCCATGGTTCACTTTGGGCGTGGTTTTGCAGAAAACAGAAAGTGCCAAGTTTCCAGCAAAACAGTCATAAAATGAGGTAATGTGACCAAGGACACTGCAAATGATTGTAAATACAACCATGTTGCTGAGCGACCGAAGTTTGGTCACATGACTGTGGAAGGGTCCTGACCGTCAGAACTTTGGAACTGGGTTGAAAGTAGTCCCAAGGTAGGTCTCTCATAACTTCAAATAGACGTTAAGCAACTGGTTGTAAATTGAGGACTACCTGTAGCTGATTACACATGTTGACTATGAAGCAATTCTATATACTGTCATGGTTCCGAAAGAAGCTCTTCAAAGAACTTTGAGACATTGTTTTACCTTAAAGAACCTTTAATTTTTAACATAGCTTCAGCACGTACATAGAGATTCTCCTCCCCAACACACAGAATCAAAGCATAACTCACTCCTTCATTTAACAGTCATTAATCACATTCTCCAATTAGTTTGAAGTGTGAACTTTCCCTCCCGTTATCTCCTCTTATTACAACTAACCTTGAAGAATACCCTACTGAGAGATAGTTATGGCTAACTAGTCCCCAGCACATTCTTCCCCCTCCCCTCCAATACCATCTCTTTTAACTCTGAAAGTAATACACAGGTTAAATAGGAAATGTCTGCATCTTTATATATTGCCAAGCAAGAACATCTGATGTTAGCAGCATTGACATATACAGTTATATCTTTATTTTTTTGACACGAGAGATAGCACATGTCTAAAATTATATGCCAAGTAATACTTACACATACTTCAGACCGTTGGATCCTTGGTGCTCTCCGAGCTTGGTTGTTTTCTTGTAGATGTTTCATTACCAAAATAGGTAACATCATCAGTGCACTGATGATGTTACCTAGTATGCATAGTGCATACTTCAGACTATTCTAGATCATTTCATATTAGAACACCTGTTTAAAGTTGAAGTTGGCCAAACATATGATTTCACAACCGTAAGTGAATCCTTGAAGTTTATATAATACTGCATATTAAAGACATTAAGTGACAGCTTATTTGAAAGAATGTGTCATGGTTCCGACAGATGAAACTCTTCAAAGAACTTCGAGGCATTATTTACCTTAAAGAATCTTTATTCGAGTAGCAACACATCGGCACATACATAGTCCAAGCCAAAATCTGGCTTCCCCTCCCCTAAGCACTTAGTATCAAAGCACAATTCCCTCCTCCGACTAACAGTCATAAATCACATTCTCCAATTAGTTTGAAATGCAGACTTTCCCACCAGTTCTACAACCCGCCATGTCTTATCATCTCTTATTACAAAGAACTTTGGTTCCCACCATTATACTTTATTGTTTTGTCTAACTAAACTCCCAACTACATTCCTCCCCCTCCCCCCAGTATCTGTTCTATCCCAGCCTATGGCCGTCCTTGTTAAAGGCACAAGGACAAAACCCCTTTTGAGAAAATAGGCTGGAGATTCAAAAGAAAACAAACCCCTTTTAATATGGGTAACGGTTTCTTAGGGCGTTTCCTATAGAACCTTTTGATGAGTCTGTCGGCTTTCACATCACTAGCTTTCACCCAAGTGGCTTCAGACAGTGAGTATCCCTTCCATTGCACTAGGTACTGCAATTTCCCTTTAAAAATTCTAGAATCAAGAATATGCTTTACTTCATAGTGAGTTTGACCCGCTACCAAGAGGGGTCCGGGTGCCTTCTTCGGGGGAGGTCTTAATGTGGAGCCCCTAACACCGTGGTGGCGAACCTATGGCACATGTGCCACAGGCGGCACGTGGAGCCGTCTCTGGTGGCATGCGAGCCATTGCTGGGCCGAGCTGCTCCCTCCTCCTCTCCGCACATGCGCAGCTTTCCGCAGAGCTGCGCATGCACAGCTCTCCGTGTATGCGCATGTACATGCACAGCTCTCCACGCATGCACATGCACATGCACATCTCTCCGTGCATGCGCACTCTGGGAATAGGCAAGAGACTATAAAAACAGGAACTTTCCGTGGAAGCAGCATTTGCTGCAGACGAGAGAGTGAGCACAGGTCGGAGCAGATAGCGAGCGAGCACAAGCCGACAGCAGTAAGTTGCAGGGGCCGGCCACACAGGGGAGGAGGAGGACAAGGGGCGGCGGGGGCAGCAGAGCAGTAATGGGAGGGTGGGGGGGCTGCCTTGCCTTGCCACGTGTAAGCCGGCGGCCGAGCGATAATGGCCAGGGGAGGGTGTTCCTTGCCTTCCCACGGCCACGTGTAAGCCAGCGGCCGAGCGATGGCAGCCGGGGGGGTGTTCCTTGCCTTCCCTCGGCCACGTGTAAGGCAGCGGAGTTGAGCGCGGGAGGCTCAGAGGCCCTTCTCAGGCGCCGGCCGCACGTTGGCGGCCCCTTTCCGCTTCCCTGCGGCTTGGAGTCCAGTCACGAGGAGACTGAGGGGGACAAAGTGAAGGTCGGAGGCCCTCTGGCTCATGTCAAGCTCCGCGGGGCTTGCCATCCGCTGGGGGGGGAAAGCAGCAGCTGAACGCCGCCGCAGCCGCCCACGCCGCCACAGCCGCCCAACCGCCGCACGCTGCCACCCAGCTCTCCTCCGGTGCAGACCTGGCCAACAGGTACGACCCACCCCCCTCCCCTCATTTCCCCGAGCCGCCGCCTACCGCGCGTGGGTCCTGGAGGCCTCAGCCGGCTTTGCCCAGCACAGGGGTGAGGGGGGAGGCATGCGGAGGCCGGGCATTGGCCACGGCCCAGCCGGGAAGCCGGAAGGACGCGGATGGTGGCCGCGGGGCGCCAAAAAGGACCACAGACGTCGGGGAAGGGGCCGGCCGCGGCTGCCGCACTCAAAGACCCGCCGAGCCGTCAACCCCTGGCCCATTGGCCAGCCCATGTGACAGTCAGGACCAAGAGAGCACGGA
>NW_015387690.1:109514-117210 GCF_001527695.2 Protobothrops mucrosquamatus
TTTATGGGATACAGGCGGATGTTGGCTTGCTGTTGGGGGCGGGGGGAAGGGGTGTGGCACCTCTATATACAGCACTGGGAGCAAACCACTCCCAGTGCTGACTTTGTTTTGGCCAGGAAATAAATCACCTTGCTTTCACCACGTTCCTGCGTTCCTGTCGTCTTTGTCTCTTCGGGACGCCGTCGGACGGAGAGTGTCAGCTTTCTTGTGGTTGAGGAGGGCGGGTTTCCTCACCCGAGTAGCGCCTGCGAAGCAGCAGCGGCGGCCATTAATGGTGACGGGAGGTGGTACTTTGCCCTCGTGCTGCTTTAAGGCGGCGTCGGCCATTAATGGCGACGGGGGGTGGTACCTTGCCCTCGTGCTGCTTTAAGATGGCGGCGGTGTCTGAAGCTGCCTCAGCTGGCCGCTGGCCTCAGCAGGTCCCAACGAGGCAGCATTCACGCAGCATTCACACTCACTGGCTGCCCAGCCTCATGGGGCTGTGGCAATGGTGTGTGTGTGTGGGGGGGCAGCCTGGTGTCTGAAGCTGCCTCAGCTGGCCGCTGGCCTCAGCAGGCCCTAACGAGGCAGCATTCACACACTCACCACCTGCCCAGCCTCGTGGCAGCAGCGAGGGGTGGGCGTGCGCCAGAATGTGAAAAATGGTCTTAAGTCACTTTTTAAAGTGCCGTTGTCACTTCAAATAGTCTCTAAGTGAACTGTTGTAAGGTGAGGACTACTGTACTTTATCACTTTTTTCCTTTTGGGGAGGGGTCAAGTTTACATCAAGCTTTTTGACACCTTGCTAGGCGACTGGAAAAACCCTGTTAGAGTACCCGGATTGCAGCTGCTTTCTTGCAGGTATGTGGAATGGTGTGGGACCCACAGGATTTGCAAAGTGAGGAAGTTGGTTACAGCTTATTAGGAAAGATAAAATAGACAACCAAGAATGCTTTATTGACCATTCTTCGTCCAGATTTTATATTAGTTGCATCTGCTAGTACAGGCATTCTGCTTCAGATTTCTGTTATTTTCAGCATCTGGTAAAATGAATACTTTTCCAACAACCTGTAAAATCCAAGACACTGCTTTCATTGTTTAATTCCCCCCTCCTAGATTGTCGATTCAGGGAATATCCATTTCATTAGAGTTAACTAATAGTGTTAGTTATTTAGAGATAGATTTGTATTGGTTGCTTCATTTTTTTTAATTTTGTGTTTTTGTAGACTCCAAGTCTTGTACACCCACCCAAAAATGACTACAGCCAAAAAATAAAAAACAGATAGTGGAAGATCATTCCAAGAGGCCTGGACACAGTCATTTGGAGTGATTGAACAAAGTGGGAAAGCATTATGTGTTCTATGCAACGAAAGTGTTGTGTGTCGCACATCAAGTGTCAGACGGCACTTTGAAACCAACCACAAAAATGTAGCCCAAGTTGGTGATAATGAAAGGAAAGAGTTTCTTGAAGGGAAATTGAGGAGCTATCATTCCCAGCATCTTAGTTTTTCCAACTATCTTTCCAGAACGAATCATCTGACAGCTGCCAGTTTTAAAATTTCACTGTGCATAGCAAAACATGGTAAGCCCCTCTCTGATGGGGATATTATCAAAACGGCCATGTTGTCTGGGAGTGATTCTCTTTTTCATGATTTCCCAAACAAGGATAAAATTATTCAACGCATCTCTGAGATACCACTGAGCAGAAACACTGTTAAAGATAGAGTCCAGTGCATGGCAAGTGATGTTAGTCAGCAGCTCACCACTGACTTACAAAAGGCAGCCTGTTACTCCATGTGCTTGGACAAAAGCACAGATATCAATAACCATGCAAGGCTGGCAGTAATTTTGCGTTAAGCTGTTGGTGACATCATGAGAGAAGAGCTGCTGAAACTGATGTCTTTGCCTGAAAGAACACAAGGTGTAGATATCTACAATGCTGTGAAGGAAGCTTTTTTATCACAAGACATAAGACCAGAAAAGGTGGTTTCAATTACAAGTGATGGAGCACCTTCTATAGTGGGGGAAACATCTGGTTTCATACAGTTGTTTCTTCAAGAAACAAAACATAAAGTAATTCAGTTCCACTGCATCATTCACCAGGAAGCTCTTTGTGCCAAGGAAAGCAACAAAAAATTTGACGATGTCCTCAAAGACGTCACAAAAATAGTGAATTACATCATGGCTCATGCTCTGAATTGTTGGCAATTTCAAGTACTTCTTGAGGAGGTTCAGGCACAGTATGATTGTTTATTTATGTACAACAATGTCCGGTGGCTGAGCAGAGGACGAGTCCTGGAGAGATTTGTGGCCTGCTTGGATGAAATTTGGCTGTTTATGCATGAAAAAGGGCAAGAATATCCACAGCTCACTGATATGGCCTAGCTTACCAACCTCATGTTTTTCACAGACTTTACACACCACTTCAGCCTGCTGAATAAACAATTACAAGGTGCAGGGAAAACAGCAGAAAGAATGTTTTGTGATATCAAAACATTTGAGAGAAAACTGCAGGTTTTTGAAAGAGACCTTGAAAGTGGGCAGCTGAAATATTTTCCTAGTCTAAAAGTTCATTTAGAAAATTCTACAACATTTGCAGACAATCCTACAAGCCATCAGGAAATCTACAAGGAGTTTTCTAGCATTGTTGCAGCTGCAAAGGTAAATTTTGGTAACAGATTTTCACAGTTCCGTAAGATGGAGACAACCCTATGTTTTCTTACTTCTCCAGATAAAGCCAAATTTGAAGAACTTGATCTTTCCTGCTTAAGAGTGATTAGATTTAGGAAATCTGGAAATGGAGCTACTGGAATTCCAAGAAAATACTATCTGGAAAAATAAATTCTGTGACCTGCATGAAACACTAGAGAAGATGGAAGGGATGACAAAGGACAGCACAGTTAGTTCTGACAACGAAATCCTCAAAGTGTGGAATTCTCTGCCAGATAATTTTAAATGCATGAAAGCACTTGGGATTGCTTTCCTTACTTTGTTTGGATCATCTTACGCTTGTGAGCAGCTGTTTTCAGCTATGAATTATATAAAATCTGACACCAGAAGCAGACTAACAGATGACCTGAGTGCTGCATGTGTTGCTCTCAAACTTACAAACTATGAGCCAAGGGTAGATAAATTATCAGCAGGCATACAACAGCAAAAATCACATTAATTCTTTAAAAGCATGCCAAATGCAAACTTTTACTTTTCAATAAAAACTTGTTTGTATCATTGAAAGCTGTTATTGTGTTTTTGGGAGGTGGAGTGAGTGGGGGATTTTTACTTTTTGCCTCGTTTTGCTGTTTTAAAAAGAACGCCCCCCCAATGCCGCCCTGCATAGCCAGAAGCCTTGTGCCATCGCCGTTCTCCTGCTGCGTTACCCCAGCCCCTTTCCCTTCCTTTGAAACAAACAACCCCCACCCCAATCCTCCCGTTCCTTCCTTCTGAATTAAAAAGAGAGAAAGCCAAGTTTTTTTCTTTTGTGGTCTTTACATATTTAACCTGCAGCTAGAAGGAAGTGGGGAAGAAAACCATCGCGAGACACTCTTCTGTTTTAATTTATTTTCCTTGTCGCTTTTTGGAGTTTTCATCCTGCTTTCATAAGAGGGCAGCGTTTGGGAGGGGGTGTAGCTGCCCTTCTCCTCCAACCCATCAGCTTAGCAAGACGCCCGCCTGGCCGCACTCTTCCCCCTGTCCGAGGCTTTCATTGAGGATTGCTGGCGGGGGCTCTTTGGTCTTTATTCCCCTCCCATCTGCTGGGTGGTTGCAGCAGGTTTTGGTCTCTTCTGTCATGCTTTGAGGTTACCCACGTAGCACGTTTGTTTGGGGGCAGGATCCCCACTCTGGTTGCTAAGCTTGCTTAAACCCTCTTCCACCTCCTCCTCCTCCTCACCAGAGCCCCCCTTTGTCTGCAACCAGCCCCTGCCTCACCTTGCCTTGCCCCACGGCAATGGCACCCCTACCCTGCCCCCTCCCTTGCCTCACCTCACCCTGCAGGACAAGCCTCCTACCCACTGCCCCACCCGCCAGAGAAGCCCTGGATCTTCCCCAATCCTGCCTGCCCGGCCCCCACAGGCATCCCTCCCCAGGAGCGACATCGAGGTGGCCACGCCCACCCAGGCCATGCCCACCCATGCTACCATGACTACCATAGCCACGCCCATTTGGAGGCCATGCCCCCGGCACCCGGCGATGCATAAGTGGGTTTTGGGTTGCAGTTTGGGCACTCGGTCTCAAAAAGGTTTGCCACCACTGCCCTAACAGGTTTCAACAAGCTGCAATGGAAAACAGGGTGCACTTTCCCTAAAAGCCTAGGGAGTTTTAGCTCTACTGTGACCGGGTAAATGATCTTTACGATGGGGAAAGGGCCTTAAGAATTTCGGTCCTAATTTCTTGCTAGGTAATTTGAGGCATAAATATTTAGTCGACAGATAAACCTTTTCTCCAATTTGGAATGTTCTTTGAGGAGCCCTCTTTTTATCTGACTGCTTTTTATAGGTTTTGGAAGTCTTTTTTTAAGCAGTTTTCGTGGCTCTCCAAACTTCTCATTTCTAGCCCTTCAAACTTCTCTACCAGCTTCTCCACTGACTGACTGCGAGCTGCAGCCAGATATTTCCACTCACCCGAGTCCTCAGTGGCAGACAATCTGGTAGCTCTCTCCCGGTCTGGGGAGTGCGATATGCGGGAATCCTTTCGTGGTAGTCCAGTCTCATCCGCCTTTGAGGCCTTTAAGGGTGGCAATGCCGGTTCGAAGCGTCTGGAGTCTCCACTGGGCTGTACCCAATCTGGCGAACAGATTAGCTGTCCTAGCTGCTTGGGTTTCGCCCCCAGCTGGGAGGCCTGCAAAAGCTCCTTCTCTACCGGCACGCTGGCTTTTGCTTCCCCCCCTGGGGTAGCAGCTGCTGCCGGAATGCTGGCTTCAGGCAATTTCTCCCTCTCCATGGCGAAATCTTCCCTGAATCTTTATCAGCTTATCCCTCAATGCTAGGGACAGCAACTAGGGCTCGGGACCCCTAAATAGTTAGGAAAGTTGGAAATGTTGGCTTAATGTCATGGTTCCGACAGATGAAACTCTTCAAAAAACTTTGAGGCATCGTTTATCTTAAAGAATCTTTATTCGAGTAGCAACACATCGGCACATACATAGTCCAAGCCAAAATTTGGCTTCCCCTCCCCTAAGCACATAGTATCAAAGCACAATTCCGACTTCCGGTGGCTCGGCGGCTGCCGAAGGAGGCTTTTTGACAGCCTCCTGTCCGGGACTGCGTAAAAATCGCAAAAACAGCGCATATCAGCTGTTTGGCGGTCTGAACCTTCTCTCCGGGCAAAGGAAAGAAGGAGAGCTTACTCTGAAGTAGGAGTCGAGTTCCCTAGTCTCCCTGGGGGCTCCCAGCGAGGCGAAGGTGAGAACTCCTCCGGAGCTCAGAGTTCCTCCGCAGATCAGGACGTCTTCGCTATTTAGTGAAGCCAGACGCCGTCTCCACCTCTGGTGTTTTTTTGAATTTAACTGTGAGTAATTTTAACAGACGGAGCTGTCTAGGAAACTTGGACTTTTTATAAAGAAATTATAACTTTGACTCAGAAGAATAAAGTATTCTTCTCAAATGACTGAAATCGAAAGTTAACTTTCAGGAAAAAAAAATTGCTGCGGCTTAGCCGCTTCTTTGTTCTAAAGAGACACTTTCATTTTCCTTCCGGTTGTGGATTGCTACATTGTAAAGACTGTAAAGACTTTTCGAAAATTAAGGAAAAATTGAAGAAAAATTTGCTTGACTTCTTGCTGCGTTGGACTGTATATTAAGACTTTTTTCAAACTTAAGAATGGCTTCTAAATGAGTTGTAGCTTCTGCAGTACCTAAGCCAGCTGTTTCTTCTCCAGCTGTACAGACTACGCACCAGAGAGCTAAAACTCCTCCACCCTCTCCACCACCTTATATTACTTTAAAGGATTTGCAGGACTCTTTGATGCAGATGTCTAAACAGATTGTGCAACAAATGAGAGTGGAGACAGAAGAACTTCTTGCTACCAAACACCTCCCTTCGACCTGTCCGCTCCCACAGAGAGGGCCTCCTTAGAGTGCCGTCGGCCAGACAATGCCGGCCGGCGACCCCCAGGGGGAGAGCCTTCTCTGTGGCAGCTCCTGCCCTCTGGAATGACCTACCCCCTGACCTACGTACAGTTGCGGACCTGCGCCTTTTTCGCCGAGCCATGAAGGCCCATCTATTCCGTGCGGCCGGCCTGGCGTAGTTTGATTATGTTTCAGTGGGGGGTTTTTTACGGGTGTGTTTTTAGAACAGGCCTGTTATTTAATTCGATTTTTAAACAAACTATTTATTTATTATCGTGGTTTTTAGTATCGCCTGTTCACCGCCCTGAGTCCCACAAGGGAGATAGGGCGGTATATAAATTTAATAAATAAATAAATAAATAAATAAATAAAAAGAATGATGAATTGTGTGAGAACATGTCTCAAATTTTTCAGGGCTTTGCTTTTCATATGGATCGTATAGAGATGCGTGTGGAGGAAGTGGGAGAAAAAATGGAAGGGATGGAGGAGAGAATGGAAAAAGTAGAAGAAGGTATAGAGATTGCTCAAAATGATATTGTAATGACACAATTCAGAGAGATGGAATATGCAATAAGAATCAGAGGCTTGAAAGAGGATGCACAAGAGAAATTGAGGGAAGAAGTATCAGCTGCCTTAGCGTTGGTTTTTGACTGCGATCCTGAAATTATTTATGGAGAAATAGAAAAAATATTTAGAGTCAATTCATGGGTCGCACGTCAGAGAAAACAGCCCAGGGATGTTGTTGTTTATTTTTCTAGAAAAATATGTTGAAATGAAATTATACAGGCCTTTTACCAACAGAGATTTCAGATTGCTGCTCAAGATATTATACTTTTGAAAGAAATACCTTCAAAAATTCTAAGAAAAAGAAAGGAATTTGCTTTCTTAGCTCAAGAGTTGAAGAAGCAGCAAGTGCCTTTTAGATGGGAAATACCAGTTGGAATGGCTTTAACATATGCTGGGAACCGTTATAGGCTCAACACAGTACAGAAGGCAAAGCATTTTTATCTAACGGTTCTGAAAGCTGATTCATCTTCTACATCACCAGTTAAAGGAACAGAAGAAGGAGTGGAACAATTGATTGTGGATTTGCCTGGAGCTATGTCGCTATCTGCAGGAGATTTTCAGAATTTACAAATGTTGGAGGCAAAGCAGGATCCAAAAGATCAGAGAATGACACGTGCAGCCCACAAGCGTAAGGAAAGAGAACAGCAGAAAGAGGCTATGCCCCAAACATGTTCAACTACTTCGGAGCCAGTGGGAGGGGCCAGACCTAAAAGATCTGTCATGATGGATCTGCAAGGGATGCTTCAGAAGCTTCAAAAGCCAAAGGATGGCTAAATTAATAACTTTAAATATTAATGGATTGAACTCACCACAAAAAAGGAGAAAAATATTTTACTATTTGAAGCAACATAAGAATGATATTATATGTTTACAAGAGACGCATATCACATTAAAAGATCAAAAGTATTTGTTTAATCCTAAATTGGGTTTACATTTTGTGGCCTCTGCCCAAAAGAAAAAAGCGGGTGTAGTTCTTTATGTTAAGAAGGAATTGATGCCAAAGTTAATAGATGCTGATGCAGAAGGAAGATTTGTGTTTGTTGAAATTATATTGAATGGGAAAAAATGTCTTCTTGTGGGTTTAT
>NW_015387690.1:119722-144884 GCF_001527695.2 Protobothrops mucrosquamatus
AAAAAAAAAAAAAAAAAAAAAAAGATGGGTTTACTGCAATTTATTATAAAAAATTATCTGAAGAAATGTTAGAACCCTTGAGATGTCTTTTTAATGATATTTTAATGGGAGGACAAATACCACCATCTTGGAGGTGTGTATTTATTTCACTTATACCAAAGGAGGATCAAGATATGACTCAGCCTAAAAACTATAGGCCAATATCTTTATTGAATACGGATTATAAGATTTTTGCAAAAATATTAGCTAATAGACTAATGCAAGTATTGAAACAGATTATTCATGTGGATCAGTCTGGATTTATAAATGGAAGATATATGAAGAATAATGTTAGACAAATTGTGAATTTGTTGGAGTACTTGGATAAAAATAATCAAATCCCGGCGGCCCTTATCTTTTTGGATGCCGAAAAGGCCTTTGATAAGTTGGACTGGCAATTCCTGCTACGGTTGGTTGATAGAATGAATTTTGGGGACAGATTTTCGTCAGCGTTAAAGGCTATCTATCAACTACAGTTTGCTCAAGTGATAGTAAATGGAGGTTTCACAGACTCAATTAAAATTGAAAAAGGTACAAGGCAAGGCTGTCCATTATCACCGTTACTGTTTATCCTGACTTTGGAGATTTTATTAATCAAGATTCGTGAGTCTTCACTTATAAAAGGAATAACTTTGGGTAACAATGACTATAAACTTAGAGCTTTTGCTGATGATTTGGTTTTTACTTTGTCGCAACCAATTGATTCGGCAAGAAATTTGATACAGATATTGACGCAATATGGGAAGGTGTCTGGATTTAAAGTAAATAATAATAAGACTAAAATATTATCTAAAAATATGTTTATGAAAGACATAGAAATTTTAAGTAATGTAACTGGTTTTGAAATAGTGAAAAAAGTGAAATATTTGGGTGTTGATATTACTGCTTCTAATGCTAAATTGTATAAAAATAATTATGACAAGTTATGGAGCAAAGTTCAAAAGGATTTGATGGAGTGGAAGAAATTACAGTTATCATTATTGGGAAGAATTGCAGTGATAAAAATGAATGTTCTCCCAAAGTTTCTTTTTTTGTTCCAGATGATACCTATTTTAAAAAAGGATTCAAATTTGGAGGAGTGGCAAAGAGGCATCAACAGGTTTATCTGGCAGGGGAAAAAACCTAGGGTAAAATTTAAAATTTTGCAAGATGCACGGGAAAGAGGGGGACTTAAAGCCCCTAATTTAAAATTATATTATGAAGCAGTGGTATTAACTTGGATTAGTGATTGGATTAATTTAACTAATAGAGATATTTTGATACTCGAAGGTTGGGATTTATATTATGGATGGCATGCTTATTTATTTTTTGACAACAAAATTGATTGTGTTTTTAAATCTCATATTTTGAGAGTTGCACTTTTGAGAGTTTGGAAAAAGTATTCTTATAAGGTAAATTTAAAAATTCCAATGTGTATTGTGAACATGCAATACAAGGAATTATAAGAGGTGTAAAATTAGAATTGTTTATAAAGATCTACTTATGTTAAGAGGACAGGACTGGCAAATTAAATCATTGGATGAGTTAAGACAGGATAATGTACTCCAGTCCTGGTTTTTATATTTCCAATTGGTTGAGAGATGGCATATAGATCAAAAATTGGGTTTAATTGTAGAAGATGTGAACTTGATAAAACAGATTAAAGATCAAAGTAGAGCTCATATTAGGAGAATATATAGTGTTTTGATAGAATTTGATTCGGAAACAGAACTAGTTAAAGATTGTATGATTAAATGGGCTCAAAATATTCAAGAACCAATAAAGTTAGAAACTTGGGAAATAATTTGGGTAAGAAATGTCAAGTTCACTCAAGCACAGAATCTAAGGGAAAATTTTTGTAAAATGTTTTATAGATGGCATTTGGATCCTCAAAAATTGTCTTGCATGTATCCGAATTTGCAACCAAAATGTTGGAGATGTGATAGTATGGATGCTACTTATTATCATATTTGGTGGATATGTAGGGATGTTAAAGCCTTTTGGATTAAGATTTGGTGGAATATTCAACAGATTTTTAAGAAAAAGATAAAATTTACACCACAGTTATTTTTATTGGGTATTATGGATAATTTGGATCAAAAAGAAATGAAATTGATGTTGTATTGTATAACAGCAGCAAGGACTTTAGTTGCTCAAAATTGGAAAAAAAAGATGTTACCAACTATGGATGATTGGAGACAGAAAGTATCGTATTTTGCAGAGATGGCAAAAATATCCGCGTACCTGAAGGATCATTCTCAGGAGAAATTTATCTCAATGTGGAGAAGATGGATAGATTATATTCAGAGAAAGTATGAATTGAATAATTATCATGTCGCTTTTGATTAAAAATTTTAAACAAAAATATGTACAACAAATATTGACATATTTAAAAATTTTTGTATGTATTTTAACGTTATTTTAGAGTCACAGTAAGTTTATACTAGTGTGTACTAATAATGAGTAGTTTTGAATAGAATTGGATTATTGCGCGTTTATTTCCTGGATTAGCTTTGGGAAGTCCTGGGGGGGGAGGGGGGAAAGGGATAGGTTTGTATTGTAGATTTATATGTATATGTATATATATGTATGATTTTTTAAGGAGGTGTCCGGTGGGTACCCCAACTGCACCAGACGGGATGGTTGAGAGAGGGAGGTAGGAAAGAGGGAGGAAGGAGGAGAGGTTGTAGGTTGGGAGGAGGAAGGTGTGGTAAGTGAAAGAGGGGGGTGCAGGGGGGGGACACCGGACACGTCCGTGAATGTATTGATTAGTGTTTCTTGGTTGATATTGTGATAAAAGATTTGTTTTTGTTTTTAATTGAAAAATTAATAAAAAAATTTAAATAAAAAAAAAACAAACACAATTCCCTCCTCCGACTAATAGTCTTAAATCACATTCTCCAATTAGTTTGAAATGCTGGCTTTCCCACCAGTTCTACAACCCGCCATGTCTTATCATCTCTTATTACAAAGAACCTTGGTTCCCACCATTATACATTATTGTTTTGTCTAACTAAACTCCCAACTAATTCCTCCCCCTCCCCCCAGTATCATCTAATTCTAACTCTAAGGGTAAAACATAAAGTAAAGGAAAATGGCTGTGTCTCCATATGTTGTCAAACCAAGAACATTCGAAGTTAGCAGCATTGACAGAATGCTCAAGTACAGGTAGTCCTCGACTTACAACAGTTCATTTAGTGACCATTCACAGTTACAACAGCACTGGAAATAGTGATTTATGACCATTTTTCACACTTATGGGTCATTCCATGTAAAGTGGTCTGATTTCAGAAAAGTGCCCTGCTCGACCATCACGGATTTTGATGAAATTTTGTCTGAACATGCACACATGTCCCCAATGAACATTGGTAAAGTGTTACATTTGCCGATGCAATACTTGCGGAGATATAGTCATTTGTTTGACCCCATACCGCAGCCTTCTACAGTATAACTCTGAGATTCCAGCAACTTTGAGACATAATATTTCCGGCAATATTTTGTTGAGAGAAACAAAACTTGGCCATCTTGTACAACTTTTTGTGCTCTATTAAACAAAATAATAAACACATTCTCATGAGCAATCTCCATCTAGATAATATGGAGCAAATTTGGCCGAAAATATTGCAGCTCAAAAAAAAGTTTAAAGTTTGGCTTTTTATATCTCTGGAAGGAAAGGTATGATAAATGTGAAACTTTGCGTGTAATAACTTAGCAACACAAGGTTTTCAAATATAAAATTTCATTCTCCTACTGCTTTCCAATAATTTACAAATTGAGTGTAAAGTTGACGTTTTTTGTAAAAACACCAAAATAGGGTATTTTCAGTCTGCTTTTACAAAAAAAGACCTTCTGGAAACTGTTAAATCATTCTCATTAGAAAGAGCATGTTTCAAACCCCCTAAAAAAGTAGGGTTGGTTTTTCATCGCTGACGTATAAAGCCCTAAAAATAGGGACAAAGTTGAGGATATTGCTATGGCAATGTCACATGTATTCTATTATTTTTTGTCTTGTTTGTTTTATATAGACATCATTACTACTATTATATTGTGTTGGTCCATGGTGACATTGTCACTACCAGTTCAGGCACTTGAACCAGCAACCCCATCGCCATAGGGGGCACGCCCAATAGCTGTGCAACACCAGCCACGGGTGGGTTTCTTGGTTCAGGATCCCAAGCCTGCAGTTTGGTTTCTTCCTCGAGGTTCCAAAGCCTTGTGTGGTATATGTCTGGTTCCCAAGATGACGATTGGACAGCTTATCCTAGGTTCCCAAGCCTAAAGTGGGTATCTTATATGGTTCCCAAGCCAAAGTCCGTACTGTTCGTATGAACTGCCAAATTCCAACAATCACTTATTTATTATTGAATTTACGTGCCATGTTCTTTAGCGTCGCTTTTGGGAATTGATACTGTCGACCTGATGACATAACTGAGTTCACAGAATTTGGAGAAACCAATTTCAGTACCATATTTGTTTCGATATGCCACATACAGTTCTTTCATTTTTTTTTTGTATTATATTTTTTATTAATTTTTTTACAAGCATAAGTCACTCAATAATTGGTAAACAGTGTGTTGTCTGGGTTACATTTGTAAAGACACTCCTTAACAATTGATTTCTATAGTCTGTATTCTATATATTAATTTTAGTTGATTTCCTCTTTCCCCAAAACATCCTTTTTTGCAAACATTGAGTTAATACAATTCTTGTTTTAATAAATGACAATTTAGTATATATTTTTTCCAATATTCCTAAAAAATAATCATCATATTAGTACATTTCTTTTCTTTTCAGTCATTTGGAGTGCCTTATCATCGATCCTGTTACAATCCTTATTTTAGTTTATTTCTCCCGCCAAATTCTAAATATTCTTACTGGTAAAGGTTTTCTCAGCGACTAGTTACATTTACATTGACAGACTTAATTCTGTTTTTTCCATATAAGCCATCTCACATTTTTATGTTTCTTAAGTAATGGATAAAAGAGTAAAAAGAAAGGGGAAAAGAAGAAGAACGAAAAAGAAATAAAAAATAAAAAATAAAAAAGAGAAGAAAGCAGGAGTAACGGAACATAAGAAATAACATACTACTTAGAATATATATCCCTCCTAGATTAATAGTATTTATTTTCTCAAATTTCTTATTCTTTTTAATCATAGTTAAGAATATATTTAATCTTTAGACATTCTATTCAATAGGTCTAGTCATCTAATCCCTTAACTCTGATTCAAAGCATTATATGTGTGTGTGTGTGTGTGTGTGTGAAGCAAAATAAGGTGATCACCAGGATAAAATCATAAACATAAATGTTTAATATACAAAACCAAGCTTTCGTCGGCCACACTACCGACATCGTTAGGGTATAAAATGCAGGATCCGGGAGTCCGTTTTTATGTGGCCGGCTGCCTCTGTGCTTTGACCCTGGATCGGGTCATAGGTCCGCTCATTAGCATCGGCTGTGTAGTTCTTAAAGGGGCCGTTTCTAAAGTTGTCCTCTCCTCTCCAATTGCTGTTGTTTTCTTTGTGCGTGTGTGGGTGCCTGGAGATCCGCTGTTCATCCGCTCCCAGTCGTCCCTCCCCACCCCCTCATTCATCTTAATTTGCCTCTGTATTGCTGTGCTATCTAGCGTGTGTGCTTCAAGCTAGGGAAAAATTGGACAACTTCCTCACACATCTCAACAGCCTACACCCCAAAATACAATTCACGATGGAAATAGAAGCCAACAACCAACTCCCCTTTATGGACGTCCTAATCTACAAAAAACCCAATGGCTCCCTAGGACACACCATCTACCGGAAAAAAACACACACCAACCGCTACTTAAATGCACAATCCCACCACCACCCTGCACAGATCAACTCCGTAGCCAAGACCCTCATCTCCAGAACCAAACGCCTAGCCGACAAAGATCACAATACCAAGCTTTCGCTGGCAACTGTCAGCATCATCAGGGTAACTTCCAGTCTATGGGGAAGCCTTTTATGGATATGGCGCTCTTTGCACCTGGCTCCTAGATCTCGTTACCGGTCCCAGCCAATCCACCTGCGTTTTGATAGTAATTTCCGTATTGCTTGCCATTGCTTCCTTATATATATATATATGTTTTCGTAGATTTTCACGGGTACAGGTATGCAGGTCTTGGCGTATTCGGGTCTTTTCCCGTGTAAGATTGAGAGTATCTTGGCGACGTTTCAACGAGGTCCCACTCGTCATCTTCAGGCTGGGGTC
This sequence comes from Protobothrops mucrosquamatus, assembly GCF_001527695.2. NCBI lineage: Eukaryota > Metazoa > Chordata > Lepidosauria > Squamata > Viperidae > Protobothrops > Protobothrops mucrosquamatus. The sequence continues at coordinate 125,969 of NW_015387690.1, forward strand.
TTCGGCTTCGTGCCTGTGTGAGCAAAGTGTGATCGGAGCTGCTGTCTCTCTATAAATACTGGTGGGGGTGTGTGGAGTGCTGGCTTAGTTGCTGTAGGTGGATTGGTTGGCTGTGTGGGAGCCATTGTTTGCGGATTGTTTGGCTGTTTTGTAACATCCTGAGTAGTTGAGGTGCTGGCTGTGTGCCCATTAGTCTTTTGTGTTATAATGAACTGGGTAATGGGTTGTGTGATTACATCCTGAGATCTAGTGTAGTGATATCCTGAGTTTTGTGTTGCAACATCCTGGGTGGTTGGCTGTGTTGTAACATCCTGAGCTTTAGTGTTGTAACCTCCTGAGTTCTGTGATGTGATGTCCAGAGCAGAAGGCTGTGATGTAGCATACTGGGCTTTGGTTTGGCTCCGAGTTTGCGGTCTAGCTCTGTGTTCATGGCATGTGTCTGTTTGCTTTGTGTGGGGGTCGGAGGGATGATGATGAGGCACGACCACAAACTAGAAGCCAGTCCACAGCTGCATCATTAGCCACTTTAAACCCCGCAAATCCATACATGAACCAAACTGACACCCACCATAAAGATGTGGCACGACCACGAACACGAAGCCAAACAACAGCAATGAAGCTCACCATCTCAAATCCCCCTGCAACTCAGACTAACCTGAGCACAACAAAGCCCCCACCCAAACAGAACACTCCCCCAGCCAATCAGAGCACAGCCAACCCCACAGCCAATCAGAGCACAGCCAAGCTCCTTAACCAATCAGAACACACCTCCACCCAATCAGAACACAGCCAAGCTCCCACCCAATCAGCTCAAACCCCACTGGCAGTTAAAAGGAAGAAACAACTGCGATCACGCATTACTCCTAGAAGCACGAAGCTGAAGACACCAGCCTGAAGATGACGAATGGGACTTCGTCGAAACGTTGCCAAGACACTTCCAATTCTACGTGGGAGAAAACCCGAATAACTAAAGACCTACATACAAACACCCGCGAAAACCTCAGAAAACATATATATATATATATGATAAAACCAATAAATATCGATCACCAAGAGGAAAGTAATAAATAGTAAAAAATTTAATGAGCCGACCTTTCGTTAGGCCCACCCAACATCATCAGGGCTTTAAAAGTAGTCACTGGGAAAGAGCTTTTATAAGATGTTAACAGCCTGCATCCGGCTTCTGGAACGTGTCACCGGACCCAGCTGTTCGTGTTGTATCCTAGATGCATTACCTACATCAACGCATGATGTTTTTCCATACCTCCTCCGTATTTTACCGTAAATGTTCTCCTCGTTAACTTCAGGGGTGGAGTGAATTCTGTGTGTGGCACTATGCTCTGGGGGGGGGTGCAGTTCTTCTTTGATCTCACTGCTAAATTCCTCCGTCCCTTACAAATGTGATCCAAGTGTGCCGTCTCCTCCTTGCCCCTATCCCCAGACGCCACCCCCATCTGATAAGGGGAGCAACTCCCAAGATCTCTGCTCATACCTTCGTCTCCTCTCACAGATGCCATAACGATCCCTTCCTCCCCCTGACCACGGGAGCCATCCTCGTTCGTAGACCGGGAATCCCTTTCCCTCTTCTGACAGGATCGAGTCATCATAGTGTGTTTACCCAATTTACTATCTGGGGCGATTTTTAAGGAGGTCTGTAGAAGTTGCTGTCGGCCCCTCACGGGGCCAGGGGATATAGCTGATGGGGGTGTATCCAAGCCCATGCCAATCCGGTCGTGTAATAAAGCGGTAGCCACATTTCTCTCTCGATCTGGATACAGTCCATGCATCAACCCTCTCCGGCAACTGGGGGGGGCGGTTTGTGTGCCAAGTTCTTAACGTTTGTTGTGCCGGGCACATATCCACATGCCGGTTGATGGAGTCCTTCCCAGAGAACCACGCCTCTTTCAATAGTCGGCCCCCTTTGGTGGTATCACTCGCTAGGACCTGAGCTCGGTCAAAATTAAAACGGTGGCCATTCTCAGCCATATGAGACCAGATCTGTGAGTGTTGCTCACCCCTCTTAACTGCCAACTCGTGTTCGTGCAGGCGAGTCTTCAACCTCTTAGATGTTTCGCCCACGTAATTACGTGGGCAGTCCATGCACCTGATTTTATAAACCACCGCTGATCTTTCTGTGGTGGGGAGTTGGTCTTTGGGGCGCATGATCCTTGATCGCAAAGTCTGGTCTGGTCTATGAGCCACCTTGATGTTATAGGGGGCCAACAATCTAGCCGTGGCCTCGGAGACATTACTGATATACGGTAAGGTGATGCGTGTGATCCGCCCTTGAGGTTCCTCCTCATGGCCACGTCGGGGTCCAGACGTCTTACTGTAGCGTCTCACAAAGCCTAACGGGTATCCATTCAACCGAAAGACCCGGTACAAATGCTTCCTCTCTTCTATTCTAGATTTTACCATGCTGCAGTGTGACTGTATACGCCCAAACAGCATTTTGATGCAACCAATCTTATGGGCTACTCGGTGGTTACTGTTATAGTGGAGGATTCGATCTGTGTGGGTGGGCTTACGATATACCTTCGTCCTTACAGAACCATCTGGTAAGTGCTGGAGTAATACATCCAGGAAGGCTATCGAGCCCCGGTTCTCCTCCTCCACTGTAAACTTAATGTCTGGATAGACTGAGTTCAGTATTCCCATAAAGTTGGTTTTATCACTTCGTTTAATGACGACGGTACTGGGACATAGCCTCATGTTCCAACCGTTGGAGAACCGCCTCCGCTATCACGCTGGATATAGGAGAGCCCATGGGGGTGCCTTTTATCTGTTCATATACGACACCCTAGAAGGTGAAGTACGTGGTCAGACAAAATTCCACGAGTTTTAACAAGTCCTCCACACGCAGGGAGTCCCGGCACTGCGTGTCCTCTCGTACGTTCAGCTGTTCTTTAAGGACTAAAATCCAAGACAGAGAACAAGAAAACGGCAAAGCCCTCCTCCCATACATAAAAGGCACCACAGACAGAATCAGCAAGATCCTCCACAAACACAACATCAAGACAGCATTCTGCACAAACCGAAAAATATCCACCATCCTAAGAAACCCCAAAGACAAAATTGAGTTTGAAAATCAAGGAGTATATGAAATCCCATGCACCACCTGCCCCACCACATACATCGGACAAACCAACAGAAGAATAAATGCACGCATTGAAGAACACAAAAACTCAGTCAGAAAAGAGGAACCAACTTCTTCCCTGGTCCAACACCTTAAAGCCACAGGACATAAAATTGACTTAAAAAAGACCAGAACTATTGCCAAAACTGAACACTTTAACAACAGAATAATCAGAGAAGCCATCGAGATAGAAAAACGCCCACACAGCATGAATAAACGAAATGATACCTCCCGCCTACCAGCCATTTGGAAACCCGCCCTTATTGGCAAACGAGTGCCTAACACAAAGAATGACACCAGACCCACACTCACGAAAACCACACAGGAGGTCACCACCACACATCCACGCAAAAAGCAAACCCAAACCCACACAGATGATGAGGCACGACCACAAACTAGAAGCCAGTCCACAGCTGCATCATTAGCCACTTTAAACCCCTCCAATCCACACATGAAGCAAACTGACACCCACCATAAAGATGTGGCACGACCACGAACACGAAGCCAAACAACAGCAATGAAGCTCACCATCTCAAATCCCCCTGCAACTCAGACTAACCTGAGCACAACAAAGCCCCCACCCAAACAGAACACTCCCCCAGCCAATCAGAGCACAGCCAACCCCACAGCCAATCAGAGCACAGCCAAGCTCCTTAACCAATCAGAACACACCTCCACCCAATCAGAACACAGCCAAGCTCCCACCCAATCAGCTCAAACCCCACTGGCAGTTAAAAGGAAGAAACAACTGTGATCGCACACTACTCCCAGAAGCACGAAGCTGAAGACACCAGCCTGAAGATGACGAATGTGACTTCGTCGAAACGTCGCCAAGACACTTCCAATTTTACGCGGGAGAAAACCCGAATAACTAAAGACCTACATACAAACACCCGCGAAAACCTCAGAAAACAAATATATATATTTGTTCACTTGGTCATGGGCAAGAAATAGGGAAATACCCACATCAGTAGAAGATAATCCCCAAGAGATTGACATACGGACATTGAACTGAAGAAAGGGGAGTGCCTGTGGTACCTGTGGACTACGGGTGGTTTTGTGTTGGTGGCTCCCTTAAGGAAAGCGCGGATCCTAGGGTGTTGTGCCAAGGGAACTGAATTGGCGCATGTAAGTAAAGTGGATAGCGCCGCGACCTGTCTGCGGATAGTATTGGGAGCAAGTCCCTTGTCCAGGCCATCGAGCAAATATTCTAGGATGTTTGGGACTGTCAGGTTCGAGGCATCAAGTAGTCGCCTTTCGCACCAACCGCAGAAGTTCCTCCATGTGGAGTCATAGATGTGGTTTGTCGCCGGGATGCCTAAATCATGAAAATTACTCTTGGCGGGTATGATTCCCCGCTCAAGATCCGGCGTTCAAGTGCCAGGTGGCTAACTGAAGCCATTGGGGTTCTGGATGTTGAAGAGCTCCCTGGCTGAGTGATATTTGGTCCGGGGGAATCCTCCATGGGGGAGAACTGGAGAGATTCACCAGGTCCGCGAACCACGGTCTTTGTGGCCAATGTGGGACCACAAGTATGACCTCCGCCCGTTCCTGTAGTATCTTGCGGATGGTTGCCGGGATCAACGGAAGGGGAGGGAACGCGTAAAGCAGACCCGCCCGGCCATGGGCAATGCAGGGAGTCCGCTCCCTCCGCTGGGAACCTTGAGAAGAACCTCGGTAGTTGGGCGTTCGCCGGGGACGCGAACAGATCTTCTACTGGATTCCTCCCTATTTCTGCAAATAGGTCTGGATGCAGATGCCATTCGGAGTGGTCCACGGTTGACCTGCTTAGGAAGTCGACTTGCCTGTTCGCTTCCCCCGAGATGTGTTCGGCCCTGATGGAGGTGAGGTTTGCCTCCGCCCAGGATCCCAAGGCTTGGGCCTCCGTCCTGAGGGATCTGGACTGGGTGCCCCCCCTGCCGGGTTCATGTGTGCCTTTGCTGACACGTCTGTGAGGACTAGGACGTGTTGTCTCGCTACCCTGTTGTGGAAGTGGCGAAGGGCCAAGTGTATGGCCCTTAACTCCAACCAATTGATGTTGTGTTCCATATCCGCCTGGGACCATTGGTCCCACTGAGACTGCAGATGCGCTCCCCAACCGAACAGACTGGCGTCCGTCGTGAGTGTGAGCCGGTTGGGTTCCTTGATATGTGACCCTCTGGCTACTGCTGGTGATGCCCACCATTTGAGAGACCGCAAGGTTTCGGGTGGGACCCTTACTTGCCTGTTGGAAGAGCTGAGTCTCAGCCTCTGGAATGGAAGGAGAAACCATTGGAGTTCCCTGGAGTGTAGCCTGGCCCAAGGAACTATTGCAATGCATGATACCATCTTCCCCAGGAGCTGGGAGAGCATGACCAGTGGAACTGTTTGTTCCCTGCGTACCTTTAGCGCTAGGGACCGTATTCTGTCACGACGCTCCTGTGACAGGTAGACCTGCCCCCTGAGGGTGTCTATAATGGCGCCCAGGTGTAAGATACGGGTGGATGGGTTGGTCTGACGTTTTTGAAAGTTGACTGAAAAACCGTGTTCCTGGAGGATCCTGATTGTCAGTGCTAGGTCCGATTGGGCGACCTGAGGAGGGGGACTGGATGAGAATGTCGTCCAGGTAGCACTGGACGCGCACCGGTATCGTTCGAAGGTGTGCGGCCAGCACTGCTAGGACCTTGGTGAAGACACTTGGGGCTGACGAGAGCCTGAACAGAAGAGCCCTGTACTGGTAATGATGTCCCGCATAGCAGAACCTGAGGAATCGGCGGTGCCTGGGAGCGATGGGAATGTGGAGGTACGCTTCCCTGAGGTCTATGGACGTCAGGAGGTCCCCGTGTCTTATGCTGCCCAGGATGGAGTGGAGGGATTGCATTTTGAACTTTTGTGATGGTTCAGACTTTTGAGGTCTAGGATTGCCCTCCAACCCCCCGAGGTCTTGGGAACCACGAAGAGGATGGAGTAGAATCCCCGCCCCCGGTTTCTGACCGGAACCTATTCTATGGCCTTTATCTCTAGGAGGTGTCGGATAGCCTCCCGCATGAGGTTGCTTTTGGCGGGGTTCCTTGCCTGGGGGCAAGAGATGAAGTGTTCTGGGGGACTGGATACAAACTCTAGGGACAGGCCGTAACAGATGGTTTGGCGAACCCAGGAGTCCGTGGTGGTGGCTTCCCACTGGCGGGAGAAGAGCGCCAGTCTGCCACCTATGGGGGGGACAGCTTGAGAGTCACTTGAACCTTCTGTAGGGGCGTCCCCCTCCCTGAAAGGGCTGTTTGCTCTGGCTCTGGTGCCTGGGTCTGTAGCCGGACCTGTCTGGTTGACGGTCATGCCTAGGTGTGGGGGCCCGGGGTGGTTGAGGAAACCCCGTGCCCGCCTACGGGAGTACGGGTTTGAGCGTCTGTCGGCCCGCCTGCTGGAGTGGGTCAATACCTTACGCCTGTCCTTGTTTTCGGTCAAGTAGGGATTCAGTGCTTCTCCGAATAGCTGCCTACCCTGGTACTGGGCCGTGGCTAGGCGCCACTTGGCCTTTGGGTCGGCTTGCCAGTGTTTGAGCCATAGCATCCTGCGTGTTGAGACATTGGATGCTAACGCTCTGGATGAGAACCTGGCCGCATGTAGCATGGCATCAGAAACATATTCTGATGCAGCAGCCAGCTTGCTCAGGTCTTGTTGTGTATGTACCCCCTCCTAGGGGATTCTGGCTTGTAGTTGACGAATCCAGAGTAAGGAGGTTCGTGCAAAGAAGGCTGCATAGGTGGCGGTTTTTACTGCCCACGCCGCCGCCTGGTGGGTCCTGCGGAACGCGAGTTCTCATCTCTTGTCATCGGACTTTAAGACTTCCACCATGTCCCCCAACACTGGGGACGGGGAGAAAAGAAATCCAAAGAGTTCGTCCACCTTTGGCACCTCAAGGTCCTCTGACTGTTCTGGTGTTGCACTAAACAGTTTCCTGTCTGTTCCCCCCCGGGGGGGGGGAAGGTGCCCGGTGATGACCATTGTTTCTTGATGGCATTCCGAAAGAGTCGGATAGGGGACATGGTGCTGAGCCACAACGGGCTCGCAGAACAATGGGTCTGCACCGGGCGGTGGGTCTGGCTGTGGGGTATGGTCCGGTCCAATGTTGGCCGTGGCACTGGCTCTGCGGAGCAGTGGAAGGAAGAAGGAAGGGTTGAATACCTCTCCAAATGGGGGAGGATCTGGGGGAGGGTCTTCCTCCTCCCACCATGACAAGTCCTGTTGGTCATCCTCCGTAGGAGAGGAGCCCGCTTTGAAAGGACCGTGGTGGGGAGGCGGGGTCCTGGTGTCCGGTTTCCCCTGGTTGGAAGCAGGTTGGGGTCATGACCGTCACGGATTCGGGTCTCAGCCCGTGGTTAGCCCTAGTGGCCAGTATCCTGTTAAATGCCTGCTCGATTAGGGTTTGAAGCCGATCCTCGGAGGGGAGACCTTCGGTCTCCGTCCTCCTCAGCCCTGCCGCTGTGGGGGTGAAGGTGGCCTCAGGTGTGGTTGCTTGGGCTTGCTCCTCCTCAGGAGTCTGGAATGACCCCTCCAGGAACCATACTCCTTGGATAGAGGATCCCAAGGAAAGATCGAAAGGCGCCTCCTCCATTTGCTCCGCCTTTGTCCTGGCCTGCTTTTGCGCTTTGGAGAATTCCCTCTCCAGAGCTTGGTGCCTTCTACTAGCCTGTTTCTCCGCCAACTTGGAAGGTTTCCTTCCAGAAATAGACTTAGCTTTGGCTTTGATCCTGCCTGCCACCTCCTGCTTGGAGGATTTTTGTCTTTTGCAGTTGGTGGGAGGGGAGGCGATGTTCTTGGGTTGAGACACCGTGGGCTCCTCCATCCTGATGTGAGCTTTCTCAGTGGAACTGAGAGGGAGCTCCGGCAGGGGATCAGTTGGGGAGATGGGCTGAACAGGTACAGCAGGGAATGGTTGTCCCGCTCTTCTGACCACTTGACCGGTGGTAGGAGGTTGTCCGGTCTTGTCTACTGTTGCAGCAATCCTGCTCGCTGTAGACTGCAGGTATGCTTAGCGTGGTCAGGTCAACAACTTGCACCACATTACTGCGCAGGCATTTCTAAGGATGAATTATGATGTGTATGTCTGAATAATTAGGTTTTTTTTATTTGTTTTAAATTAATTTATTTATTATTACTATTAATTTATTATTTATTGGTTTTTAGTTGGAGATGCTTGCAGGTTTCCAGATGAAGAGAGGGAATAAGGGGGGGGAGGGGAAGGAATGGTTTGGGTGTTAAGGAGAGCACCGGCCACGAGGACCTTGCTGTGCAGCTCTCCCCTCCTTATGGGAGAATGGAAGAAGAGGGATAAGAGCGGATTTGGGAATCTCCGTGAGGAATTAGGTTCAATGGTGTAAAAACGGTTGCCGCGTGTGTTTTGGGATTTAAATGGCGACCGGAGCAGTTCCTGGTAAGGAAGAGAGGCGGCGCTTGCCAGGTTGCTGTTTCCGTGGCGGGAAACTTGAGGCGGAGGAAGAAGAGGCTGCCTCCTGCAGCTGCGGCGTGTTTCGGTCTCCAAAATGGCAACCGGAGCAACCAGAAACAAAGGTGAAGCGATCGCTCTGCTTAATCCAGCGATCGCTCAGAGCAACTCAGCAGACGAAGCCTCTGTGCTTCGCTAGGAAGCCCCACCCCAAGGGAACGAAAAACGCCAGGAGAGAAGAGGGAAATCCCGGGAGAATGGTGGCTGCTGCTCCAATGGGCGAGCCCAGCCGGCTGCCGCGCTGATCCCAGCACTTAGCAGCTGATCCGATCTTTCCCCGGCTTTCCCTTTGATCTGGCTGTTACGAGCCCTGCCGGCTGCCGTGCTGATTCTAGTGCTTAACAGCTGATCAGGGCTTTCCCCAGAGGTTTGCCTTTCTTGCGACCGAAGCAGGACTAAAAAAAAGGGGGGGGGGAGTTCTGCTTCCTAGGAACTCCCTCCCTGCCTCCCAGCACAGGCAGCTGATCTGGTTCTTTCTTCCACCTCTTTAAAGCTGAAGTCTCAGAAAAGCTTCAGCTCTGTGGATGGAAAAGGAGGGAGAAAAACCCTTTCCCTGTCTTCTACAGCCTATTCATCCAGCGCTGATCCCAGCGCTGCTGGAAAGGCTGTGAATTAGGAGAGAATCCACCAATCAATTAATATCTACTACCTGCCTTAAAACGGGAGCCAAATTTGTCACGTCTGTCTGGGCGAAGACCAAGTCAAGAATGGGGAGTGGTTACCCAAGGACGGGCGTGGCAAATTTGGCTGACTTGGTCTAATGGGCAGGAAGGCAGAGTTAACCCATTGGTGGATTCTCCATCTCCGGTGCTGGAGAATAGCTTGCATCACGGAGTTGTGGGTGCTCCATCACTGGAAGTTTTAAAAAATAGACTGGACAACCATTTGACCAGGATGGTATAAGGTCTTGTGCCTTGAGCAAGGGGTTGGACTAGAAGATATCCAAAGTCCTTTCCAGCCCTATGATTCTGTGTTCTAATGGTTTAAAAATTTGTACGCTACTGCTAACATAATTAGCTGTGCTGCATCTTCCCCATTCTTTCCAGTGAAGTTACTGAGGTTAGCTCCATTAAGAAATCAATCGCTCTAAATTTCCAGATTTTGAGAAATTAATGTGTTACCTTAAGCAACTTAGACATAAAATGAACCATAGATTAAGATATTGCTAAGACAAGCTCACTAGAAGACAGCATAACTACTTGGAAAACATTAATTTACTAGTTAACATGCCAGTCAACTACAGCAGTGTTCCTCAACCTTGGCAACTTGAAGATGTGTGGACTTCAACTCCCAGAATTCCCCAGCCAGCCATACTGACTAGGGAATTCTGGGAATTGAATTCCACATATCCTCAAGCTGCCAAGGTTGAGGAACACTGACCTACAGTATATGCAAACTGGGGTGTGGGTTTGAACCTACTACAACAGGCACTGTAAAACACAATGTGTGGGCACACGTGTGCCAGATCCTGCTCCTATAATATACCCCAAAAACTAGAGTGGAAGGATCACAGGGATAAGATGTACTGCATGTGCATACGTAAAGCCGTTTTACATGTTCTATTTACATGCTGTAGTAGGTGTATTCAGAGACCCACTACAGCATATACAGGAGATTATTGGGTTCATTGCCACACTGAGTACCTCTGGCATTAAAACTTAAAAATAATCTTTGCTTTGCAAATGCTAAAAAAATACTGTTCACAAAGTTAACAACATGATGCCAATTATTGTGTAAAAATATTATCAGTGGACTTGCAATATTCATATCTTAAAACAAATAAGTTATATGACTATTGTGCAAATATGAATTCAACCTATTATATATAAGAGATTTGCAATAAAGGAGCCAACTGTTATGACAAAACACCCTTATCTTAAGGCAAAAATTGCATTATTGTTCATTTACAGAGATAGTTGCCACTCAGAATGCCAACTAACAGTTACATTATCATGACACTATAGCAATCCATTTGTCAAAGAAAGACTGGCCAAGCCAGGGGGAGGAGTCAAGCAGGGATTTAGTCTAGAATAGTTATGTAGGCACAAAAGGGCAAGGTCTGACACCCCACCCCACCCCAAATGCCATTGAACCTTATTATTTATTTATTTTATTTTATTTTACAAAATTTATATGCCGCCCTTCTCCCCATGGGACTCAGGGCGGCTCACAGCATGTTAAAACAATATACAAAATTACCCCTTCTAAAAACCAATTAAAATCCAAATATTAGTGGCTGTGACTATTTAAAATCATTTAAAAATTTTCCCTATTTAAAATTCACCCTAGGTCAGGCCCGCTTGTTGAAAAAGCNAGCAGCGGCGTTACATGGGAGCGACGTGTCGCTCCCAACACCGCCCGCGCGGCCGCATTCTGGACCAGTTGGAGCCTCCGGATGCTCCCCATAGGGAGCCCCATGTAAAGAGCGTTACAGTAGTCCAGGCGAGAGGTGACGAGGGCCTGAGTGACTGTGCGCAAAGCGTCCCGGTCCAGAAAGGGGCGCAACTGGTAAACCAGGCGCACCTGATAAAACGCCCCCCTGGTCACGGCCGACAAATGATCTTCCAGTGTCAGCCGTGAATCCAGGAGGACTCCCAGATTGCGCACCCTCTCTGAGGGGGCCAAAGATTCGCCCCCTATAGACAGCGATGGAACCAGCTGACTATGCCGGGGCGCCGGCAACCACAGCCACTCGGTCTTGGAAGGGTTGAGTCTAAGTCTGTTCCTTCCCATCTAATCTATGGAGATTCTCAGTCGTCCAGGTCATAGTTATCCCTAAGGTGCTTTTTCATGAGGCAACTGGTCTTTCTTGTTTTTCTTTGAAGACATTTTGCTTCTCATCCAAGAAGCTTCTTCAGCTCTGACTGGATGGTGGGGAATGGAAAGATTTATACCAGCTGTCTGCAAGGAGTGTAAATCCTTCCATTCCCTACCATCCAGTCAGAGCTGAAGAAGCTTCTTGGATGAGAAGCAAAACATCTTCAAAGAAAAACAAGAAAGTCCAGTTCCCTTGTGAAAAAGCACCTTTGGGATAACCTCATCTAGTCTTTTCCAGGTGCAAACTGCCAGTCTGGGAAGATTGCTGTGAAATAGGCACTGAGCAATAACGTTGCTAATTTGAACTCTTCATGTGTGGATCTGGTTGTTTAACTAGCCTGACATTAATCTTCCCAAATTCCTTAACTTTTACTCCCAGAGAGTGAGGACAGTGACCGGGATGGCCACTGACGTCCAAGCAGGAGTGACTGCAGACCAAGCAGTAATGGATGCTGTTCCATGGTGTCAGGATAGAGTAGAGAATTAAGTGTGCAATTTCGAAGCAACAGTACTTCAGCTAATGAAACGTGGAAAATATAGCACTGCCAGAGGCTCCAGTTGCTCCGGCCCCACCCACGGCTCTGGTAGTGCAACCAGGTTTGCAAAGAAGCCATGGGAGTTTGCCAGAAAGATCTGGAGGAGAATTAGAGAAGATGAGAAGGGGCGTTGTCTTACCTGAACGCCGTTTCTCAGCACGGAGATGGATAATCCACCAATGGGTTAACTTAATCCTCCTGCCCAATCAGATCAAGTCAGCCAAACTTGCCACGCCTGTCCTGGGCCTGTTTTCCCAGTCTCGACGAGGGCGCAGCTACTGACTGACAGCATGACGTGTTGGCTCACAGAAACTAACCCTAGGTCTAAGGACCTAAATGGGTGGGTGTGGATTATCCATCTCCGTGCTAAGAAACGGCGTTCAGGTAAGACAACGCCCCTTCTCCAGCACTGGAGATGGATAATACACCAATGGGACATACCAAAGCCCACTGTCCTTAGGGGAGGGAAGCGGGCAAGTTTGGAACCGTGTCACGGGGCACCACCTGTTGCAGGACCCTCCTGCCAAAGGCGGCCTCGGCGGATGCGTACCTGTCCAGTTTGTAATGCCGGATGAACGGTGAAGGGGAAGACCACGTGGCCACCCTACACACCTCCTCAATGGAAGCCTGTGTGGCCCAAGCCGCAGATGTGGCTGCACTACGTGTGGAGTGGGCGGTGACACGACGTGGAACCGGCAAGGAATCGGACTGGTACGCCCCCGCAATGCAGGCTCTTATCCACCGGCCGATCGTGGAGGCCGAGACCTTCCGACCCTTTGAAGAAGGGTGGAATGAGACAAAAAGTGCCTCAGAGTTACGTAAGAGAGCCGTCCGCTTGATATAATAACGGAGAGCCCGGCGTACGTCCAGGGAATGCCATTGACGTTCCAGATCATGGGAAGGATTAGGGCAGAAATCAGGGAGAACAATATCCTGAGCCCTATGAAAAAGAGAGTTGACTTTGGGAAAAAAGGTGGGGTCTAAACGAAGGGTAACACAGTCCCGGTGAAAAATACATAAATCATCCCTGACTGAGAGGGCTGCCATCTCAGAAATACGTCAGGCCGAAGTGATGGCTACCAAGAAGGCGACCTTGAGGGATAAGGATCTCATGTCGCATGAACTGAGGGGTTCGAAAGGAGCTTTTGTGAGAGCCTGAAGGACCCGAGGCAATTCCCACGGGGGATACCTGTGGACTATTAGTTGCGCCCTTGAGGAAGGAACCGATCAAGGGATGTTGGCCCAGAGAACTAACAGTGTCGCAAGTAATCAATGTAGATAGGGCTGCCACCTGTCTGCGTAATGTGTTAGGCGCTAATCCCTTATTCAGACCCTCGAGTAAGTAGTCTAAAATATTTGGAATGGTCAATTCCGATAGAGGCAAGTGGTGAGTGGAACACCACTGGCAAAAATTCTGCCACGTGGCGTCATAGATGCGGTTGGTAGCCGGTCTACGAGATGCCTGAATTATGGCTAATTACGGCTAACTGGAGCCATTGAGGGTCCGGGTGAATCAGATCCCCCTGGGTTAGTGATACCTGGTCCGGAGGAAGTTTCCAAGGATGCGACAGGGAGAGACCGACGAGGTCGGAGAACCAAGGTCTCCGCGGCCAGTAAGGGGCTATCAAGAGAACCTCTGCCCTCTCTTGCAGAAGCTTGCGGATGACCACCGGGAGAAGAGGAAGAGGAGGAAAGGCATAGAGGAGACCTTCCGGCCATGGAACCCAAAGGGCATCTACTCTCTCTGCTCCTTGAGTTGGGAAGCGTGAGAAGAATCGCGGGAGTTGTGTGTTTGCCTGGGAGGCGAACAGATCTATGATGGGGAGACCGAATCTGTGGGTGATTTCCCTGAATAAATTCGGGTGCAGATGCCATTCCGAGTGGTCTATGGTTGACCTGCTCAGAAAGTCTGCCCTTTTGTTTGCCTCTCCCGAAATGTGGTTTGCCCTGATCGAGGCGAGGTTGGCCTCTGCCCAGGATCCCAGCAGCTGGGCCTCGGTCAGGAGGGCACGGGATTGGGTGCCCCCCTGCCGGTTCACATGGGCCTTTGCCGCCACGTTGTCCATGAGGACTAACACGTGCTGTCTCACAATGCTGTGACGGAAGTGACAAAGGGCTAGATGTATGGCCCTGAGTTCCAGCCAATTGATATTGTGCCTCAGGTCTGACCGAGACCATCGCCCCTGGGCCCACTGCGACTGGTAGTGTGCTCCCCAGCCGAACAGGCTGGCGTCCGTCGTGATCGTGAGGCGACCAGGCTCTTTGAAGAGAGACCCTCTGGCCATGGCGGGAGAGATCCACCATCTGAGTGAGCGCAGGATTTGTGGAGGAATCCTTACCTCTCGGGTGGAAGTGCTGGTACCCTGCTTCTGGTAAGGAAGCAGAAACCACTGGAGAGTCCGTGAGTGTAACCTGGCCCAGGGAACGATCGAGATGCACAATATCAGCTTTCCCAGAAGCCGGGAGAGACCGGAGGGCGACAGAGTCCTGTCCCTGCAAACCTTGAGGACCAGGTCCCGTATGCTGTCCCTGCGTTCCTGGGACAGATAAACCCGACACTCTATTGTGTCTATTATGGCTCCTAAGTGGAACAATCTGGTCGACGGGACTGTCTGACTTTTCTTGAAGTTGACCGAAAAGCCGTGACTCTGCAGGACCTCGATCACCAGTCTCAGGTCTGACTGAGCCCCCCAGGAAGAAGACGACTGAATTAAGATGTCGTCCAGATAACATTGTACCCGAATCGGCATCAACCTCAGGTGTGCGGCTAGGACCGCCAGGACCTTGGAAAACACCCTTGGGGCCGACAGCCCGAACGGGAGTGCCCTGTATTGATAATGATGCCCCATGTAACTGAACCTGAGAAACTGGCGGTGGCCGGGAATGATAGGGATGTGTAGGTATGCCTCTGTGAGGTCTACTGATGTTAGAAAGTCCCCCTTTCGGATGCTGCCTAAAATGGACTGAAGGGTTTGCATTTTGAACCTTCGATATGCCAGATAAAAGTTTAGACCTTTTAGGTCTAATATTGCCCTCCATCCTCCCGAGGTCTTGGGGACCACAAAGAGAATGGAGTAAAATCCGCGACCCCGGTGAACCAGAGGTACCGGCTCTATGACCCTTATGTCTAGTAAGTGGCGGATGGCCTCCTGCATTAGACCTTTCCTTACTGAGTTTTTTGATTGAGGGCAAGAAATGAACCGTCTTGGTGGACTGGAAATGAATTCCAGGGATAGACTGTGTCGAATGGTGTCCAGGACCCAGGCGTCTGTGGTGGTGACCTCCCATTGGGAGACAAACAGGGACAGCCTGCCCACTATGGGAGGATCCACTCTGGAGTCACTTCCTGCGGAAGGGACATCCCCCACCTCGAAAGGGCCGTTTGGACTGAAACTGTTGCCTGGGTCTGGAAGCCGGTCTATCGACCGGACGGTCCTGTCTGGGAGTGAAGGGTCATGAAGGTTGTGTAGTCGAAGGAGTAGGGGCAGATCGAAAGTACTGTCTACGGTTATAAGGAGTAGCCCGCCTGTCGGACCGTTTGGTGAGGTGGGCCAGAATCATCTTTTTGTCCTTATTTTCAGTCAGAAACAGAGCTAAGGAATCCCCAAACAGTTTGCTACCCTGGTACAGGGCTGCGGCCAAACACCACTTGGACTTGGCATCTGCCTGCCAGTGTCACAGCCATAGCATACGACGGGCTGTCACGTTGGACGCCAAGGACCTAGAGGAAAACTGTGCGGCGTGTAGTGTCACATCGGATGTGTATTCCATCGCGGCCACTAACTTACTCAGGTCCTGATGTGTGCGGACATCGTCCGGGGGGATCCTGGCCTGAAGCTGACTAAGCCAGATGAGGGCGGATCTAGTGAAGAACGAGGCTGAAGTAGAAGCCCTGATAGACCACACCGCTGCCTGATGTGTCCTTCAAAATGCCATTTCTGATCTGCGTTCCTCAGATTTTAAGGCCTCTGCCATATCCCCAGAAATAGTGGAAGGGGAGAAAAGGTGAGACAGGGGTTCATCCACCGTGGGCACGTTCAGAGCCTCTGCTAAATCTGAGGCCACGCTAAACAACTTTTTATCGTTCCCACCTGGAAGAGGAAAAGTACCCGGGGAAGCCCATTGTTTCTTAACTGCATTGAGGAACAATGGTGGACACGGAACATGGTGCTGGGTGACCACCGGTTCGACGAATACGGGGTCTGCCTCAGAATCCGTTGCAGCTGCCGCTGGAGCGGACCGGTCAGGTCCCACGTGCGCTGCAGAACTAGCCTTGCGAAGTAGAGGTAGAAAGAGAGATGGATTAAATAGACCTCCGATCGGGGGCGGATCCGGGGCCGATTCCTCCTCCGACCACGAGGCGTCAAGCACCTGCTCCTGCTCCAAGGTTAATGAGACCCCGCTATATGAAGAATGGGAGGGGGAAGGAGGATCATGAGAGCTCTGATGAGCTGGGCGAGAGAGAGGGAGGGAAAGCAAGGAATCCGCCCTATGCACCGGTGGAGTCCTGGCCGCAAGAGCCCGCTCCACCGCCTGAGCCACCAGGACTTGGAGCCTATCTTCTAGGGGAGGAAGGGTGGCCTCCTCCTCTCTGAGCCCCACGGCCGTGGGCGTGAAGGTGACTTCTGGGGCCTGCTGGACCCATGGGGTGATCGGAGACCTGAATGTATGAGCACCAGGCTCCAGAACGGTCTGGCCAGAGGAAGTAGTAGGCTCTGCCGGTGACCAGACTTCCTGAGCAGAAGAGGAGAGACCGAGAGGTAAATCGAAAAAAGTGAAGTCAGACTGAGCAGACTTTGAAAACTCTTTTTCCAGTGCCTGGTGTCTCCTGCTGGCCTGTTTTTCAGCCAATTTGGAGGTTTTGTCCCCAGAGACAGCCTTGGGTTTGACCTTGGCTGAGATCCTACCAGCAGCCTCTTGGCTAGGGGACCTGTGCCTTTTCCGGACAGAGGAAGGAGGGGAGGCGTCCTTGGATTGGGAGGCCATGTTATCCTCCATGCTGGTATAAAACTTCAGGCGCACGAGAAGGTACCCCTGGGAAAAGGATCAATTGGCTGATAAGGGTGTAGGGCAACGGCTGGAATAAGACTTGCCCTACCCCCCCCCCCGGTCACCGAACCAGTGGTATCCAAAAGACCGGTTCAACTAGCAGTCGCTGTAATCTCCCTCAGGGGGTGGATTGCGGCCTGCTAGTGAGGCTTGCTGTGTTGCCAGGCCAGCAATATAAAAGATGACAACTAATACAGAGTCAGAGGCTAGGAACTGCTGTGTTAATCAGCTAGCCAAATGGTGACCAGGACTTGAGACACCAGAAGGCCCAATGAAATCTGTTGGGCCTATGCCAAGGAATGAAAGGGGCGTTGGTCTTACCTGAACGCCATTTCTCAGCATGATGATGGATAATCCACTTGATTGGGTTTCCTGAAGTCCCTTGTACCCAATAAGACTAAGTCTGAGATAGCCACGCCTCCTGCCTGGCCGCACATGCCCAGTTCCGACGGAGGCGAAGCAACAGACAAAGTCAGGCGTGTTGTTCTCCAGACCTCTATNATCATGGGGTGGTGAGCAAGAGAGGAAGCGTCTTCGCAAGAAAGAACCGTGGCTAGAGCCGCCACCTGTCTCCTAAGAGTACTAGAAGACAGCCCTTTGTCCATCCCGTCCAACAAAAACTGTAGGACCTGAGGTACAGTGAGAGAAGAGAATTGTACCTGATGCTTGGACATCCAAGATGTAAAAGCCCTCCAAGTAGTCATAAACTCTATTCGTGGAGGAACGTCTAGATGCCTGGATGATATCAATGACTCTTGGAGAATAAGCCTCTGTAGTCAAACGTCTCCGCTCAATCGCCATACGGTGAGTTGTAGCCATTGGGGATCGGGATGGCTGAGCGCCCCCTGAGTGAGCGCTATCCGGTCCGGAGGTATCCGCCACGGGGTGGCTACAGATAGGCCCATGAGATCCGCAAACCACGGGCGTCTCGGCCAATGCGGGGCTATGAGAACGACCTCCGCCCTCTCCCGCAGAATTTTGCGGATGACCGCTGGAAGAATAGTAAGCGGAGGAAAAGCGTAAAGAAGGCCCCGGGGCCACGGAATGCGTAAGGCATCCACTCCCTCCGCCCCTGGAGACTGAAAGCGGGAGAAAAACCTTGGAAGTTGGGAGTTCTTTTCTGAGGCGAACAAGTCGAGGACTGGGTGTCCCACTCTGTGAGATATGGCTAGGAACAGGCCTGGATCCAGACGCCATTCTGAATGATCCACTGTCGCTCTGCTGAGAGCGTCTGCCTGTTGGTTGATTTCCCCTGAAATATGATCCGCCCTTATCGATAACAGATTGGCTTCTGCCCAAGAACAGAGCAGCGTGGCCAGTCATCAGGGCGCTTGATCGGGTGCCCCCTTGGCGGTTCACGTGCGCCTTGGCCGCAATGTTGTCCGTGAGGACAAGTATATGTTGGCCTCTCACCTTGTGCTTGAAGTGATGCAATGCCAGATGAATAGCCCGGAGCTCCAGCCAATTTATGTTGTGAGCCAGATCCTCCTTTGACCATCTCCCCTGGGCCATCTGAGACTGGAGGTGAGCCCCCCCAGCCAAAGACACTGGCGTCCGTGGTGAGTACTATCCGTGACTGTTCTCTGAATTTCGAGCCTTTGTTGATTGCTCGAGAATGCCACCACAGGAGAGAACGTGCTACTAGGGGAGTCAACCGCACCAGTCTGTTGGAGGATGTTAACTTCTTCCTCTGAAAGGGGAGGAGGAACCATTGCAGGGCTCTCGAATGAAGTCTGGACCAGGGCACGATGGCGATGCAAGATATCATCTTGCCTAAGAGCTGGGAAAGGGTGAGGAGTGAGACTGACCTGGTGCGTTGTACCAGTTGTACAAGAGCCCTGAGGCTGACTATGCGATCCGGTGAAAGATAGACCATGCATTGGGTCGTATCTATTA
>NW_015387690.1:146322-158331 GCF_001527695.2 Protobothrops mucrosquamatus
GGCTTTGGCCAAAATAGATTTAAACAGGGCAGGATTAAAGAGCCCTACAAAGGGAGATGATTCCTGAGAATCATCTTCATCCTCTGATAGAGCTGGTCCTCGTGATTCCTCAACATCGGAATAATATTCTCCGCTCAGAGAGGAATGTTCAGAAGGAATGGAACAGGCGTAATCTGGTGTGGGAGATTTACGCTGTGAGGGTGTAGAATGTTGAGATTTCTGTAAAGATGAAAGACATCCCAAGACCTGCGTAAGCATAGCTTGCAATTGTTCTGGAGCAAGCGTCTGTGGCTGCTCAGAACGGAGACCAGCGGCCGTGGGAGTGAACGTGGCCGAAGGAGGAGGGGGAGGGGGAGGCTGAGGAGATCCCCATGTCGGATTTGGATTGGACGCCATGGGATTGTCTACTAAAGATTGGGAGCCTCCATCCGGAGACAATGGTCTGTGTACCTGTGCAATTGTGGTAACCTGGGGGCTGAAAGGAGAAGCCCCAGGAGGTTGAGGGACAACCGGTACCTGCTGTGGCAAGGCAGCTTTTTGAGCCCTGGATATCTGTCTCTCAAGAGCCTGATGTCTCCTGGCAGCCTCTTTTTCAGCCCTTTTGGATGGAGCCTTACTTGAGACAGCTTTTGCCTTGGCTCTGAGCCTGTCCGCTACCTCAGTCTTTGATGATTTGCGCCTTCGCTTAGCAGGAGGACTGGTAGGCGCCAGAACGAGATCAGGCTGTGACTCCTCCGCCATTACACGTGATCTATAGATGAGAGTGTTGAAAAAGACAGGTGATAACCAGTGAAAAAACGTCCCTGAGATTCAATCAGGGAGATTGTGTCCCTAAATCTCTCAGCCCAATACTGAAGATGGTTGTATCAAGTGAAAAGAACCAACAAACTGGAAAACCAGTATGAACTCCTTGCAAAAAAACCTGAATCCCTTCAGCACAAGTCTGAGGGTGGGATAACCAGGTAGCAAAGGCTGGATGGAACCAAAGCGGCCCCCCTGCCAAGGAGAAAAACAGCCTTTATCCCTTCAGTACAAGACTGAGGGTGGGATTGATGAAGGCTGAAATATTAATCTGGTGATCAATCCAAAACAAGGATTAAGCCTGAGACCCTTCAGAACAAAGTCTGAGGGTGGGTCAACAACAAAACAGGCTAGGATCAAGGCCCAGAATCAAATTGAGGCCCACTCCCAATAATAGACAAGGTGATTACTCTAAGAAGGGAGTAAAATTCAATATTGCCAGAGGCAATGTCAGATTGATATGGCTGGGAACCACAGGGGGCAATAATGCTCTTGGTTCTGCCCTCCCCAAAAAACAAGGGGGGGAACTAAACCAGCCACCAATTCACCAGAATGATAAGAATGATGCAAAAAATGGCGACCGCCAGTCACGTGGAGACCAAACTACTGTCCCTCGCCGGCCCTGCAGTGCAGGCCACCATACAAGATGGTGGATGGCGGCCATGTGGAGCTGCCCTGCAATGCAGGCCTCAATTTAAAATGGCGGCCCCAGCCACGTGGCTTTGCGATGAGGCTGCTGAAAACGAAAGAGAAATGAACTTTTTTTCTTTTCTGCCAGAAGACTTAGGGCGATCCGTGCAGTTTGGGCTGTGGCGCAGTCCCACGCTCCCCTCAAAAACGATCGCGCACAAGCAGGAATGCTAAACAGGCCACACGATCGAGAGAAACCTCCCCCAAAGGTTCGGACGATCCACGCAGCTTGGGGCTTAAGCGGCAGCTCCGCGCACCCCCCAAAACGATCGCGCCGAACCAGCACCAAAAACTGCAGCCGCTAGAGAGCGAGAAAGCTCTCCCTGGCTGTTTTGTATTCCTATAGCCTCCGCGGAGACCTGCCGATCGACTGGGGCGAGCGGAGAAAGGACTCCACAACCCCCAGTTTCCGGAGGCTGCAATGTAGCCTAGCAGCCTCTGGGAAGGCAAGGTCCACTAAAACTAATAAACCCCCTTCCAATTACTTAGATAAGGGAGACAGGGGAAATAGGGCGGAGGCAAGGATTAGAAGGTATGGGGAACAAACAAAACAATTGAGGATTTGAGGGAAAAGGAGAAATATCCACCGATAGGGAAAAAATAGTTAAATAAAACCTGAAGTCTGGAGAGAAGCAAACAACACGCCTTGTCTGGGTAGAAGACTAAGTCGGAACTGGGCATGTGCGGCCAGGCAGGAGGCGTGGCTATCTCAGACTTAGTCTTATTGGGTACAAGGGACTTCAGGAAACCCAATCAAGTGGATTATCCATCCCTCATGCTGGAGAAGAGGAAATCCAAATGCCACAAGGGGAGTCTCTAAAGATGACCAGAGAGAAAAAACCTCCAGGCAATCCTTGGCTACGAAGGACCTGGGAAGGGCCTTGGACAGAGGAGGCCTCAGTGAGGCCTTGGGCTGGAGCGCGAGAATATTCCAAAATGGCGGCCTTGGGAGGAAGACAAAGTCTCCAAGATGGTGGCCATAACCGCTGGGGCTCCTGACTAGGCCTGAGCCTTCTTCCTTGTGATACAATGTAGGAAGATGCCTGGGGATTCGAACCTGGGACTCTGCAATACTGCGCAGTTAGCTGATTTCAATATCACCGGCTCCCCTAAGGAGGCTATAAAATGGCTGTAACCGGTGGATAAATAGAATGGGGGGAGGAATCCCTTCCCCCACCTCCCCCACCGCCTCCCTGTGCCGCCGGCAAGGACTTGCGGTGACCAACCGGCTCGCAAAATGGCGGCCGCGCCCCAAACGCCGTTCTCTCCCCTCGGCTCCAACAGCCTACTCACGGAAGGAGGAGAAAGCGGCAGGCGAGAAAACGGCCTCCCCAGCTGATCTGCGGCGTTCCGGACCTTAAAAAGATCGTCGGGTGCGATCGGTTGAGGACAAGGCTCTGCAGCCTCCCCGGAGCTAATCTGGTCGCCGAAAAGACCGTCGGAGCTGCAGCCGCAAGCTCCGAGGCTGAGGTGAGCTGTAGGAAGGAGTGGGGGGGATTTGCAGCAGCACTGAGCCCAGTGCTGAGCTAGGGAGAAATGGAAAGAAACGGAAGCCTCCGTTTGCTGCTGGATTCCAATGGGAATCAGCTGAAGGGAAAATCCCCTAGTGCTGAGCAAGGGAGAAATGGAAAAAAACGGAAGCCTCCGTTTGTTGCTGGATCCCAATGGGGACCAGATGAAGGGAAAGTCCACTAGAGAAGCGCTGGTCCCAGCGCTACTCAGAGGACTAGAAGCTGTTGGAAGATGCTAAAGTTATTAGAAGACTATAGATAATCCACCAATAGGTTAAGATCTACCTGCCTGTGAGCCAAACATGCACGTCTGTTCTGGGCAAGATCAAGTCGAGACTGGGAAAACAGGCCCAGGACAGGCGTGGCAAGTTTGGCTGACTTGATCTGATTGGGCAGGAGGATTAAGTTAACCCATTGGTGGATTATCCATCTCCAGTGCTGGAGAACCTTCATAGCTCAGTAGGAATTGTTTATGGCAGACATGTGAAACTCGCAACGTCACATGACGCCGCGCAACGTACCGGAGCTTTTTCGCCATTGCCGGCAATGGGGTGGGCGTGGTTTCCCGATGACATGTCTGGCCCACGGGCCGGCACTTTGACACCCCTGGTTTATGGGAACCCGAGCAACAGACTGCTCAAGGGTAGCCTTCATGCTGAGCCTGTTAACGTTGTAAGCGGCTCAGTGGGCACTCCCAATAATAAAAAAATGACCCAATCATGGTTAATTACTAGATCTTCATGGAAAACTTTAGAGGTCATTTTGGAGACCCGATACAAGGAGTGACAGCTACCCACTGGATCCACGAGCTTAAACAGGGTAACAGAAGGGTCAGGCTGTACATGGCCGAATTTAAATTAGTTGCAGCAGACCTGAATTGGAACAAAGTAGCCCTAATTGATCAGTTTAGATGAGGACTAGACACTAAAATCCAGACTGAACTGGTGAGGCAAGGAGTTGCCTAGAACTTAGATCAGCTCTACCAGCTTTGTGTGCTCATCGACTCACACCTGGGAGAAATTCAGTGGGAACTCAGATGGCAGAAAGAACTGAGCCCAAGGTCTTATTACAAAGCTTTTATCCCACTTATGCCATCAGGGTCCAAGTAAGGGGATGGGGAGTCCATGCAAATAGGAGCAACAAGGAGATCAGCAGCTGCTGAGGAAAGACAAAGATGCAAAGAACTTTTTACTGTGGAGAATCTGACCAAGTGGTAAGAACCTGCCCAGCCAACCCCCCCCCCCCCGGTAGAGGAAGAAGACTGTTCAGCCAGCGCATGGGTGAACGTCACCCTGAGCACAGAGTACAGGCTCAGGGAAACAACAACAGCCCTTCTTGCAAGAGTTCACAGGAGGGGCTATTCAATCACTAAATAGAGCTCAACTCCAAATGAATCAAGGTACATTACTGAAAATTTCTGCTACCTTGTCTTTAACCCACGGGCAAGAAGAACAGCTCACAGCTTTAGTTAAATCTGGAGCAACTCCTAACTTTATGGAGTTAGCAACAGTCAAAGCATTGTGAATCCCTACAGTAAACCTTGTTACTCCTGTGTAGGTAGAAATGGTAAGACGGTCAACCCTTGAAAGCAAGTCCTTTTACGCAGACTATGGTTCCACTGCAGCTAACAATAGCAAAACATACAGAACTTCTGCCCTATTATGTCATGCACCATCTTCACATCCTAATTGTCTTAGAATCAGTGTGGCTGAAGCTTCACAATCCTGCAATAGATTGGGAGACAGGGACTCTGTCTTTTCTCAACCCAGCGTGTCAAGCTAAGAACCCGGCTGCCTTTAAGACTACTGCGTGCCTTTAGCTTGCCTACAGAGCGGGGAGGAGAGATGGAGAAACAGTGGAATCCACAGGTGGCTTATCTTCGTGAGAAAGCAGAGAAGGGAAAGGTCTGTTTTGGCAAACAGAGAATGCTTCTCACAACAAACAGTTGTGTTTCAATTGGACATTGTGACCTCTCCAGTCAGAGGAGAATGATTCATTTAATCAACCGCTTCCCGCCTTTTCGTTAGAGCCAGCTTTCGGTTTCTAACTTGCTGCTATGATTCAGCCCATTAAAGATAACATTAGAGGGCACTTTGACTCCTGGACTTTTCCCTGGCAACCTCTTACTAGCTGCACACGTCGCACAACTCCCTACATAGTCCTCAATGTCTTTCTTCATCTTTGGCCACCAGAATTGACGATTTACAAAGTGCAGGGTCTTCAGGAAGCCAAAGTGGCCTGCTTGCTTGGCGTCATGGCCCCGTTGCAGGACCTGAAACCGAAGGGTCTCTGGGACATACAATTTGCATACAAGTTTTTTCCCCCTGGAATATATTTTAGTTCAAAGTTAAATCTTTTGAAGTATTGCACCCACCTGACTTGCTTAGGGGAAAGCTTACGGGGGGGGGGGGTTTCAGGGCTTCCAGGTTCTTATGATAAGTCCATACCTCAAAGGGGTGGTTTCCCCCTTCCAGGAACTGTCACCAGGTTAGTAATGCCCATCATACTGCAAAAGCCTCTTTCTCCCACACTGCCCATCTCTGCTCTATCTCACTCAGTTTACGGGACATGTACGCACACGGCTGCAGGTTTCCTCCTTTGTTGCGTTGGAGGAGTACAGCTCCCACCGTCACATTGCTGGTATCGGCCTGGATGACGAAAGTCTGCTCAGGATCCGGGTGTTTTAAAACCGGCTCCGCAACAAACATCCTTTTTAACTTCTCGAATGCTGTTTGACCGTCCATTGTCCAGTTCAAGGATTGGCTTGGTCGGGGCTTCTCCCCCCCTCTCCCTGTTTTCAATAACTTGGTAATTGGAAAGGCGATTTTTGCGAAGGAAGGGATGAATTGACGGTAGAAATTTGCAAACCCCAGGAAGCTTTGTAGTTGCTTCCGAGTACCAGGGGCTTGCCACGCCAATATAGATCTCACTTTCCCCGAGTCCATTTCTATCCCTTCGCTCAAGATGCGGTAGCCCAAATAGTCCAATTTGGATTTGTGAAACTCACATTTCGACAACTTAACATACAGTTTAGCATTCAATAGCTTTTTCAGTATCTGACGTACGAGTTTCACATGTTCTTCCATGGTTTCGGTGTAAATAAGGATGTCATCAAGGTACACCAAAACCCCTTTGTAGAGGTGCTCATGCAGCACCTCATTTATGAGTTGCATGAACACTGCAGGGGCTCCTTGCAGTCCAAATGGCATCACCTTGAACTGGTAACTCCGCAAGGGACAGTTGAAAGTAGTCTTCCATTCAATATCCTTTTTAATCCTCACTCAGTAATACACCTCTCTTAAATCCAGCTTGGTGAACACCTTTCCCTTGACTAGGTGACCCAGTGTGATGACCCAGGGCATGGCACAGAGGCAACACAGTCAGCTGACAGTTCAAACTGCCCCTTTATTGCTCCAAATGTTCCCCAAACGCTCCCATGTTTCTGGCAAGTCCCAGAGCAAGTAACAACACACACATACCTTCAGCAGCCTCTGGCTGCAAGTAGTTTCAAAGGTTTTTCACTCTCTCAGGCAGGAAAAGTGTGTATATGGAACAAGCAGTCCTCTTTCAGGTTTCGACTCACACACTGTTACTAGATTAGAACAGCAATTTACTCAAGGCCAAGTAGATAATAAAGAAAGGAACATACTTCAAAATCTAGCAAGTCTGTGGAAATACAAGCTTGCCTGAGTAGTTTCAGAAGAGAAGCCAAAATTCAATCTGAGGTTTGAAGCACCAAATCAAGTTTGTCAGCCAGTCCAATGGTCAGAGTTTCAGGGTTTACAAGTAGAAATCACAACACAGAACAGGAGATCAGAGAGTTGTTTCCAACGTCGGCAACGGCACACAAACCTCCAATTCAGCGTTTGTTCCCAACAAATGCCCCTCCCCGCAGCGTCTCCTTACATCTCAGTCCCCAGGTGTGCCTTGTGGAGAGGGGTGGGGCACTCTCCTCCTGAGTAGTCGGGTCCGCCTATGCTGTTCCCTCCTTCTCTCCACTCTCCGTGCTCGAGGATCAGGAGGGGGTGGTCCTTGCTCATCGCCTGAGCTCTGTCTCTCATGTTCATACTGCCCCTGTTCCTCCCTGCCTTCAAGCCATCCCAATCCTGAAAGGCCCTGGCCTGCCTCGGCCTGCTCCTCCCCATATTCCTCTGAAGCCAACGATGCCTCCCCCTCAATCTCCGTCGGCTCCAGTTTTGGCTCATCTTCCTCTGCAGGCTCAGACTCCGACGGGGCATGACACCCAGCATGTCCTTCATCAGAGGTAGAGAGTACATATTTTCCACGCACAACCCGTTAATCCCACAAAAATCCACACACAATCTCAGCAACCCATCTTTTTTTTCTTTAAATAGAACCAGGGCGGCAACTCTTGATTTCATGGCTTGGATGAAACCCCTTGCCAAATTCTTATCAATATAGGCTCTTAGCTCCATCTCCTTTGGAATCATGGAGTACATTTTTAGTTTGGGCAGTTTTGCCCCAGGCAAGATTTCAATGGTGCAGTCTGTGGGGCGATGGGGGAGGAGGATGTCACATTCCTTCTCACTGAACACCTCCATGAGGTCTTTGTAGTCTCTGGGAACAGTGTGCTCCTCCTCCCTTGTCTCTGACGCTCCCTGGCTACACTCAGCTGATTTTTCTTCAAGTTGCTTTCCTTCCCTGCTGGGCTTCCCTTGGACTCGTTTTCTCATGACCATCCGTTCTACAGATGTCTCCCAATACATTCTGGGTCCCCATTTTGCTAACCAGGCTAAGGCTAGGATCATCTCTTCAGCCATCTTCAGGGGGATCACAAAGCGGATGGTTTCCCTGTGTCTCCACATCTCTAGCTGTACTGGTTTGGTTAGGAAAGAGGCAGCCTCTCCCCCGATTAGTGAAGCATCTGCCTGCTCGAACCTAAAGGGTTTCTTTAACTTCCTTACGCGTAACCCCAATTTTTGAACTACGGTCTTGTTTATCAGGCAACGAGAACAGCCTGAGTCTGTGAGGGCTCTCACTACTCCCTCCGCCCCCGGCCGGGGAGCTTTGATGCCTACTTTGACCTCAAGGTGATTTACAGGTCCACTCACCACTGGATTGTCTTCTCCCTCACTCTCACTGTCGTACAGGACCATTCAAGGCATCTCTTCGGTCGGAGTTTGATTCCCTCCACTACCCGGAGGGGAGTCCTCAATGACTCTGATCGCTGCGCATGATTTCTCCTTCCCCTTTTGGGGCGGATTTTTCGATTTTGCAGGTGCTGGTGCAGCTAAAGTCGCACGGGGGGGGGGGCGCCGAACACATCGCAGCACGATGGTCTTCCTGACCGCAACAGAAGCACAGGATGTGTGCTCTGGTTGCCTTGCAGGTGAAACAACGGGGGCCATCTCTCTTGGGTCCTCTTGGGACAGGGGACGGTGCTCTCTCCATACTTGCACAGCATCAAATCCACCTCTACCGCGGCGACCAACTGGTACTAGCCGTCAAGCCGATTCAGAATGCCCCTGGCCAGGCACAGCTGGAATAGATCATGACTCAGCCCTTCCCGAAATAATTGAGTCAGGAGCTGCTTCGGCCAGTATCTCAATCTCGCCGCAACCCTATGAAACTCACAAATGTACTTGATCACTGGTCCCTTGCCTGAGTCTTCTGACTTCAATCTCCACCCGCTGGTTCTGCACTGGATCTCCAAAGCACGTCCGAAGACTCCCCAGTAACACATCTGGAGTGGCTAGTTCAGGGACGTCCTCATTCTGGAGGATGGTCACCCACTCTGCCTCCTCGGCTTCGAGGTTAACCATGATTACATCTACCCAAGCTGCCTCATCTGGGTAATTATTCCCATGGCGATTAAGGTAGGACCAGACCTGGTTCAGGAAAAAAGCCAACTTCTCACGGCTCCCGTCGAACATTGCTCTCAGTGGAGGTATCCGAGGTGGTCAGGGGGGCGGTGCTGGCTGAGGATCTTGTAATCACCCTCTATCGACACGTTGCCACCCCACTTGAGCCCCAGGTTGGGGTCTTGGTTGTGGCTGCACCCCCAATGTCCCGAGATAAGGGTCTGCCGCTGGCTGTTGCGGTTGCCAGCCAATTTTCCCCAGTTGGGGAGCAGAAGCCCCTGGCATGCTGCAGAGCGGTCGATTCGGGCGGAGGCTCATCAGCAGGGTCAATCCGGTGGGCTGATCCACTCCTGTCATCGCTGCAGCCATAGTGCCCATCGGATACTGGGGCGTGAGTACTGGTGCCGAAATAAGACTAGGAGACGTCCCCACTTGTGGTCTTGAGTCTGGCTACACGGTCAGCTCTCCTCCTGATGTCTACCCTGCTGAACTTCTGCCTCAGTTGCTCCATCGACTGACTGCCACACCGGGGCAAGTATTGATCCACCTACCCCATCACCTCGGCAGCCCTCAGCTTCCACCAGTCCACTCCTCCTTCCCACTCAGGTTGAGGGTGATGCAACCGGAATTCAGCTTCCATGGCTCTCTGCACCTCCTCCCTCCATCTTAGGCCGGTTGAACGCAGTCGCTCCCCCCATCCATTACGAGGTCGACTCCTTCCATTCAACCCATTCCTTGGGTCGAGTTGCAGGAGGAGGGGTCATGGCACCCCCCCGTCGCTCCAGCAGTGGTCCCCCCGGTTAAATTGCCATGGATGGGGTCCCCCCAGCTGATCCCGACTTCCCTGGGGTTCCGCTGGCTGATCCCGAACGTGATCCAGACATCTTCTTCTGAGTCTTCACCACCCCTCCAATAACTATCAGAGAGGGGCAGGGGCTCAGGACCCCTTTGTACGTTGTTAGTTTAAGAGAGCCAGCTTAGTGTCAACCTCCGCCTAAAATCCCCAAGAAACATCGGAGTCAAAGTGTCCTCTAATGTTATCTTTAATGGGTTGAATCATAGCGGCAAGTTAGAAAGCAAAAGCTGGCTCTAACGAAAAGGCGAGAAGTGGTTAATTAAATGAATCATTCTCCTCCTCTCTCCTCTGACCGGACAGGTCACAATGTCCAATTGAAACACAACTGTTTGTTGTGAGAAGCATTCTCTGTTCACCAAAACAGACCTTTCCCTTCTCTGCTTTCTCACGAAGATAAACCACCTGTGGATTCCACGCTGTTTCTCCATTCCTCCTCCCCGCTCTGTAGGCAAGCTAAAGGCACGCAGTGGTCTTAAAGGTTCTTAGCTTGACACGAGGGCTACAAGCCAGGAGTGGAGGGCCCAAGCACAGGGGAGCAACCAGATGAGCAGCTGGCTGAGCTAGAGACAGAAGAGGCACAGCTGCAGATGGGAAGCCCAGAGGCTTTGAGTGGAGAGGGCACATAGGTGCAGCTGGTCAGTGGAGATGAAGAAGAACTGCCTCCTCCTCTCAATCCGAGGGCACGTAGGGCTGAGAGGAGGAAGGCACAACGAAGGTCAGCCAGGCTACTTGGGCTGCACCAGGAAGCAGTTATATAGCTCAGCAAGGGGAGTGAAATAATGCTGGGAACAACATGTCTGTTTCCTTGCTGTGTGTTCTTCAGCCGTCATGATTCTTGCCTTGAACTTTGGATTGTGCCTCTTCAACTCTGGACTTGCCTTGTGCATTTGCCTTTGCCTTGGGGACTTGCCTTGTCTTTGCACTGTGGACTAGTGCTGGCTTCTTTTGAATAGCTTGTTGAACTCATTAGGGGGTGGGCTGGTGCTGGCAAAGGGAATTGCTGGAGAATACTAATTCAGGCTTGGAAGCCTTAATAAAGATGACTAACACCTGTGGTGTGTGTGAGAGAGAGAGGGACAGCACAGTTGTTGAACCTTATCTAGTCTGGCCCAGGTGCAAACTGCCAGTCTGGGAAGACTACTGCAAAAAAGGTATTGAGCAATAAAATAGCTACTTCAAAGTCTTCATGTGTGGACTTGGTTGGTCACGCCTGACAGCATTTCTCCCACATAGCTTGTCTCACTACTTAAAAATTTATCTTTTATTTAAAAAAGGGAATCCAAGCTCTCCAAAATGACATTGTTTGGCTCATGCCACCTGATCATCCTAAGGAATTATGTTATTCCTATCTAATTATTATTTAAATAATTAGTTACACTAAGGTAAGATGGGCGGCCAATAAATTTTATAAATAAATACATTAAAATGCTGACATTTGAAAAGCATAGGCTTTGTGTGGTACAATTACTCAAGGAATATTCTAGACACCCTCATTTCAAAATGTGGTTTAAAACAATGCTATTAAAAACAATAAAGCCGGTCTTCCGGTTTTGGGTTGCAGTGGCTGCAGGTACACGAAGAGGCTTCTCTCTTTGTTATCTGCCTTTCCTCTGCTGGTAGACCCTTAATTGGGTCAAAAAGTCACCCTGGAGGGGTGACTACCGATGAGAAGGACTCTCGTTGATTGCGGGGGGAGGAGGCAGCTCCCTCTGTGGTCCGAGGCAGCTCCTCAGGGCCGACGGAGAAAAGATCGGCCAGTAACATGGCCGATCATTTAGCTGCTCCAGCCGAAAGTCAAAAGAACATCTAAGCGTTAAGAAACCATCGTGGATGATCCCGGTGAGACTTTTCCCTCTCTCTTTTTGCCTAACTACTCTCCTGTTAAAAGCCTTTTGGAATTACTTCCCTGCTTTGAAAGAGCTGCCTTTGTTTATCTGGGGAAAAGAGCTTTCCATAACAAAGGGAAAAACTTTTTATTGACTATTTTTATTTTTGGTTACTTGGGGGCCCTGGAAAAATCCTTATCATAAAACTTTATTATTATATCTTCTAAGCTGGAGAATATTGTTTTCCTATGTCTTGGACTTATTTTTTTAAAGGGATAAATCTTTATTGTTTGAAAAACAACAACAACAACAACAACAACTCTATGAGAAGCCGGAAAAGAGATTTCATAGCTTTTTGACTTTGCTAATCTCATTCTTGGTGTCTGGAAGAGACTTTCATAGTTTACTGAGGACATCTTGTGGAGAAATTTGAAACTGCAACTACTTTTTTTTTTTTTATTGAAAATTTTTAAAATTTTTACAATATAACTCCCCACCTCCCT
>NW_015387690.1:161779-172924 GCF_001527695.2 Protobothrops mucrosquamatus
AAAACAGGATTAGGATTTATAGATATGTAATGTAGAAATGGATTATGTTAAATAGGTTATATTATTTGAGGGAAATAGAGAGGGAACATTTAATGTATTTACTTGAGCTATTATATGATTTTGTTTTTGGATGATTGATCACCTAACCACCACGGTGTGTCTTGAGCATTCTGTTGTAAAAGTTAAAAAACCAATAAAACTTGTTATAAAAACAAAACAAAACAATAAAGCCTGTACTGTACACTTGAATAAAAGCCAATCTTCCCAGCATCCAACAACAATGTATAAACTGAAAGCTCTATAGCAGAGTTCCCCAACCTTTCTGGCTTTGCGGACCGGCAGGAGGTGTTGGAAGAGGGGATGGTTCCGCATGAGCAGTGGGCAAGCCTGTGCGCAGGTGCGCTCTCCTGCTGCTCGTGCAAGTGGGGATGCGCACACAGGTGCTCGCCTGCCACTTCCGTGGCCCAGTTCTGAACGGCTCAAGGCCCAGTAGTGAGCCGCGGCCCAGGGGTTGAGGACCCCTGCTCTATAGCAAACAACTCAGCCTTCAATGCCTTCCTATACAATAAAAAGGAAAGCACTACCTAGTAGTGTGTGGGGAAGGAATCCCAAATACAGTAGATACTGGATATACCATGGAACACAGTGAAGAGAGTCATCAAAAAGTGGAGAAAAAATGGCACAACAGTGACATTACCAAGAACTGGATATCCATTCCAAATTGATGAAAAAACAAGAACACTGGTCAGACAGGCTGCCAAGAGGCCTACAGCAACACTGAAGGAGCTGCAGGAATTTCTGGCAAGTACTGGTTGTGTACTACATGTGAAAACAGTCTCCCATGTTCTTCATATGTCTGGGCTGTGGAGTAGGGTAGCAAGATGGAAGCCTTTTCTTACAAAGAAAAATATCCAAGCCCAGCTACATTTTCAAATGCATGTGGGAAAATGTGTTATGGTCTGATGAGACCAAGGTTGAACTTTTTGGCCATAATTCCGAAAAGTATATTTGGCACAAAAACAACACTGCACATCACCAAAAGTACACCATACCCACAGTCAAGCATGGTGGTGGCAGCATTATGCTTTGGGGCTGCTTTTCGTCAGGTGGAACTGGGGCTTTAGTCAAGGTGGAGGGAATTAGGAACAGTTCCAAATATCAGTCAATTTTGACACAAAACCTTCAGGCCTCTACTAAAATGCTGAAGATGAAAAGGAATTTCACCTTGCAACATGACAACAACCCAGAGAATGCCTTCAAATCAACAAAATAATGACTTTACCAGAAGAAGATCAAAGTTTTGAAATGGCCTAGACAGAGCCCGGACCTGAATCTAATTGAAAATTGGTGGGGTGACCTGAAGAAGGCTGTGCACAGGAGATGCCCTAACAATCTGACAGATTTGGAGCGTGCATTGCTCCGGGCCTCCTTTTCGCCAGCAGAGGCATTCAGGAATAGCTTCTGCTTGCGAAAAGGAGGCCCAGAGTGACACACACATCGCCCCGGCCTACGTTTCCGCCGGCAGAGGCCTTCAGGAATGGCTTCTGCCAGTGAAAAGGAAGCCTGGAGCGACACACACGTCGCCCCAGCCTACGTTTTTGCCGGCAGAGGCCTTCAGGAAAGACTTGTCAGAGAAAAGGAGGCCCGGAGTGACGCACGCATAGCAACCGGCCTACGTTTCTGCCGGCAGAGGCCTTCAGGAACAGCTTCTGCTTGCGAAAAGGAGGCCCAGAGCGACACACACATCGCCCCGGCCTACGTTTCCGCCAGCAGAGGCCTTCAGGAACAGCTTCTGCTTGCGAAAAGGAGGCCCAGAGCGACACACACATCGCCCCGGCCTACGTTTCCGCCGGCAGAGGCCTTCAGGAACAGCTTCTGCTTGCGAAAAGGAGGCCCAGAGTGACATGCACGTCGCCCCGCATCTCCGTTTCTGCCGGCAGAGGCCTTCAGGAAAGGCCTCTACCGGCGAAAAGGAGGCCAGGGCCGATGCACGCATCAACCTGGGATTCCATTCTTGGCGGCAGACGCTTTTTGCAAAGATGGCAAAAGGCTTTGCAAACAGAGGGAAGGCTTCGATGTTTCAGGCCTTCCCTCCATTTGCAAAGCCTTTTGTCATAGATCTTGTCCAGGCCTCTGTTTGCAGAGAACAGAGGCCTAAAGTACCATGAGATTACGTGAGATCAGTAGCGTGGCCCCAAGTGAGGCCTTGAGCACTTGCACGAGGAACCAGGTGCCCACGACGCTGAGAGTGGGGCCCCAAGCACCCACGATGCTCATGAGAGTGGGGCCCCGAGCGCCCACGACACTCGCAAGAGTGGGGCTGTGCGCGCATGCCAGCCAGCCACTCATGCGGCCTGGTTGCGAATAGGCCACAGACTGGTAGAGGGCCGTGGCCCACAGGTTGGGGACCCCTGACACACAGAGATCAGTATTTACATTTTGATTTCCGCCACACACTGGAGCATAAACGGAGTAATCAGAACCCTACACCACCAGGCTGAAGGTCTGCCTACCAGCAAAGAGGGAAAAGAGAAAGAACAAAAAGATATCAAGGAAGCCCTCAGAACTTGTGGCTATTCCAACTGAGCCTTCATCAAATCCAGAAAAAGATCTAGGAGGAGCTCCTCCATAACAGACAAAGAACAGAAGAACAAATGGAGCAATGTTGTCATTCCATATGTTGAAGGATTATCTGAAAAACTCCGAAGGATTTTCAACCAACACGACATATGTGCACACTTTAAACCCAGGAATACATTAAGACAGAAGCTTGTCCACCCCAAGGACAAAACGCCCAGAGACAAACAGAGGAATGTGGCATATGCAGTGCAATGCAGCAACACATGTGTAGACCTGTACATTGGGGAAACAAAACAACCAGTTCACCAATCCCTGGCACAACACAGGAGAACAAATGCATTTGGACAGGATTCAGCAGTCTACCTGCATCTGAAAGATAAGGGTCACTTCAAGACAGCAAAGTTCATATTCCGGACAGAAAGGACCACTGGTTTGAAAGAGGAGTCAAAGAGGCCAACTTTGTTAAAACTGAACAGCCCTCCCTCAACAGAGGGGGAGGGATACAATACCACCTATCTTCTGTTTACAACACAGTCCTTTCAAGTAGTCTCAAGAAGGTTCCACACCCATTTACACTCTGATTCAGGTGACTCTTGAGGATACAGATAACCCGCCAATTTGATTCAACAACTCTCAGAGAGCTAATGACCAGATGATTGCAAAGAATGTACAGTCATGTCCTGCCCTTTTCTTTTTCCCCACTGGGGAGGCCTTCTACACTGCCCGTGCACGAGAGGCATGTCCTGCCCATTCCTTATTCACCACAGGCGCTCTCAGGAAGGTGGCATCCGTGCCAGTCTCAACATTGCTTCGGCGTGCTAGGCTGGACCCTGACGGCTCCCGGGCAGAGAGAGGAGCAAGCAGGCATGGTGACAGCTGTCAATGACTCCCACTTAGCCTGCCTTTCGCAAGGGGGGGGGTTACCTCCCTTCTCTGAAGGCTTCCTCGCCTCACTTTCCAGCACCCTCTCTGTGAAAAGCAGGCTAAGCGGGAGTTATTGACAGTCACCAGACAGCTGTCATTGTCCCTGCTTGCAGCATGCCGAGACTGGCATGTCGAAGGAGAGGTCCGCAGCGCCGAGACTAGCACTAACGCCACCCTCCTGAGAGTGCCTGCGGGGAAAAAGGAATGGGCAGGATGTGCCTCTATTATAATCATTATCATAATACCAATAAAGGGGGGGGTGAGTAAAGAAGATAATAATAAGGATAAGTGATAATACTAGTCACACTACATGGGTAAATATACATAGATATTAGACAACACTGTGAGAATTAGGTGTTCAGGAGATTAATGGCACGAGGGAAAAAACTGTCCCTGTGTCTAGTTGTTTTGGCATGCAAATAGAAGGGGCGTTGTCTTACCTGAACGCCTTTTCTCAGTACGGAGATGGAGAATCCACCAATGGGTTTTCTCTGTCTGCCTGCTCTTGAGACCAAGTAGCCAAACTTGACACGCCCCCTCTTGCTAGGAGATCCAGTCTTGACGAGGGCGAAAGTGGCTGAAGGTGGACGAGGTGTTGTCTCTCAATCCCTTAATATCGGCCTAACTGACCTAAAGGGTGGGTGTGGATTCTCCATCTCCGTACTGAGAAAAGGCGTTCAGGTAAGACAACGCCCCTTCTCCAGTACAGGAGATGGAGAATCCACCAATGGGACATACCAAAGCCTCCCTGTCCCGATGGGTGGGAAACAGATAACGCCGGAACAATGTCCCTGGAGACCACCTGCTGAAGGACCCTCCGACCAAAGGAGGCGTCTGCGGAAGCGAAGCGGACAATCCTGTAATGGCGTACGAATGGGGAGGGCGAGGACCATGTCGCAGCCCTGCAAATCTCCTCGATGGACGCCTGAGTGGCCCATGCCGCAGATGTCGCAGCGCTGCGAGTGGAATGGGCTGTAAGATGACTTGGAGCCGGCAGGGAAGAAGACTGGTACGCTTCTGCGATACAGGCCCTGATCCACCTGCCTATAGTGCCAGCGGACACCTTCTGTCCCAGAGAAGCCGGACGGAAGGAAATAAAGAGGGCCTCAGATCTGCAAAAAGGCTCCGTGCGTTTGATGTAACGTCGCAGGGCCCTGCGGACGTCCAGTGTGTGCCACTGCCACTCCAAGTCATGGGAAGGATTGGGACAAAAATTTGGTAAAATGACTTCCTGTGCCCTATGGAAGAGCGAGTTGACCTTGGGCACGAAAGCGGGATCCAACCGAAGGACCACCCGGTCTCGGTGGAAGATGCAAAGGTCATTCCTGACCGAGAGAGCAGCTAGTTCGGAGATACGTCTGGCTGACCTGATGGCGATTAAGAATGCAACCTTAAGAGACAAGGCCCACAATGGAATAGTAGCAATGGGCTCAAAGGGCGGTTTTGTTAGAGCGTGAAGCACACGAGGCAGCTCCCAAGAGGGGTACCTGTGTACTACAGGAGGCCTGGTGTTGCATGCACTCTTGATGAAGGTGCGTATTCTAGGATGGTGAGCTAAAGGGACTGAATCCGCACAAGTGAGCAACATTGACAGGGCCGCCACCTGCCTACGAATGGTTGCAGGGGCCAGGCCTCTGTCCAGGCCGTCTAGAAGATAATCTACGATCTGAGGGATGGTTAATTTGTAGATATCCAGTTGTTGCCTTCTGCACCAATGGCAAAAATTCTTCCAAGTAGAATCATAAATGAGATTGGTCGCCGGGCGACGAGAGGCCTGAATCATAGTGATTGCCCATGGTGAGAATAACTCCTGTGTTGTGATGCTGCGCTCAAGCGCCAAACGGTCAATTGCAACCACTGAGGGTCCGGGTGTTGGAGGACCCCTTGGTGCAAGGACACTCGATGCGGGGGAATCTTCCACGGGGGAGACCAGGAGAGATTCATCAGATCGGCAAACCAGGGCCTCTGTGGCCAGTATGGGGCCACGAGGATCACTTCCGCCTGCTCCTGGAGCAGTTTGCGGATGGTTGCCGGAATGAGCGGGAGGGGAGGGAAGGCATAAAGGAGACCTTGCAGCCACGGAGTCCGCAGGGCGTCCGTCCCCTCCGCCCCTGGAAGGTAATAACGGGAGAAGTACCTGGGGAGTTGGGCATTGTTTGATGACGCAAACAGGTCGAGGATCGGATGGCCGAACCTGTGGGAGATCTCGGAAAAAAGATCCGGATGCAATCCCCATTCCGAGGGGTCTACCGTAGAGCGACTCAGAAAGTCTGCCTGCTGGTTCTTCACCCCCGAGATGTGTTCGGCCCTGAGAGGCCAGGTTGGACTCTGCCCAGGAGCCCAGGAGCCGTGCCTCAGACATAAGGGACTTGGACCTGGTGCCCCCCTGCCGGTTCACGTGGGCCTTGGACGCCACGTTGTCCGTGAGGATCAATATGTGACAGCCCCTGATCCAGTGTCGGAATAGGCGAAGAGCTAAATGGATGGCCCTGAGCTCCAGCCAATTGATGTTGTGTCTCAAATCTGCGCGGGACCAACGGCCCCGCGCAAACTGAGACTGTAGATGGGCACCCCAACCGAATAGACTGGCGTCCATCGTAATGGTGACACAGTCCGGCTCCTTGAAAGGTGACCCCTTGGACACTGCTTGTGAGAACCACCAGCGTAGAGACCTGAGGGTGTGGACCGGGCGCCTGACCTGGCGGTTGGATGCGCTGGCATTCGCCCAGGAGGAACCATTGAAGCTCCCGCAAGTGGAGTCTGGCCCAGGGAACTATGGCTATGCAGGAGACCATCTTTCCCAGAAGCTGGGAGAGTAAGACCAGTGGAACGGTGCGGTCCTTGTACACCTGACGAGCCAGGTCCCTGATGCTGACCAACCGTTCCTGGGATAGATAGACCAAGCAGTTTGCGTTGTCTATGATAGCTCCCAGGTGCAGAAGCCTGGATGAGGGAACCGCCTGGCTTTTTTGGAAGTTGACCGAGAACCCGTGCTGTTGGAGGACCTGAATAGTGAGTTGCAGGTCCGACTGGGCTGCCCGGTAGGAGGACGCTTGGATCAAGATGTCGTCCAGGTAACACTGGACGCGTACCGGTACCTTCCGCAAGTGGGCGGCCAGTACAGCCAGGATCTTGGTGAACACCCTGGGTGCCGAGGAGAGGCCAAAAGGAAGGGCCTTGTATTGGAAATGACTGCCCCTGTAAGAGAACCTGAGGAACCGCCGGTGAGCTGGATGGATGGGGATGTGGAGATACGCTTCCGTGAGGTCTATTGACGCCAGGAAGTCTCCTTGTCTGATGCCTCCCAGGATGGACTGGAGTGATTGCATCTTGAACTTCTTGTATGTGATGTAATAGTTCAGACCCTTGAGGTCCAGAATTGCTCTCCATCCTCCTGAGGCCTTGGGGACCACAAAGAGGATGGGGTAGAATCCCCCTCCCATGTGGTCCGGCGGTACCGGTTCTATGGCCTGAATCTCTAGAAGATGTTGAATGGCCTCCTGCATAAGTCTCTGAGTGGATTCCGGGAAATGGGACAAGTGATGAAGCGGTCCGGGGGACTGGCTAGAAACTCCAGGGACAGACCGAACTGGATGGTTTGTAAGACCCAGGCATCCGTGGATGTGAGTTCCCACTGATGGAAGAAGTGGGCCAGCCTGTCCTGTCTGGGTGTGTATGAGCGGGAGGGCTGAGTGGTAGATGAACCTGCTGCCGGCCGAAAGGACTGCCTGCGGAAATATGGAGCGGGACGTTTGTCGGACCGTTTATTCAAGTGAGCCATGACCTTCCGCTTGTCCTTGTTTTCCACAAGGTACGGGGCCAGGGCCTCCCCAAAAAGATTATTGCCCAGATATGGGGCAGTTGCGAGACGCCATTTTGTTTTGGCGTCAGCCTGTCAGTGTTTCAGCCACAGCATCCTTCTGGCTGTAATGTTGGATGCAAGAGACCTAGATGCAAAGTTGGCCGACTGAAGCGTCGCGTCCGCAGCATACTCAGTGGCCACCACCATTTTGCTTAGGTCCTGGTGAGTACAAATGTCCTCAGCAGGGACTCTGGCCTGAAGCTGATGAAGCCATAAAAGGGTGGTCCGGACAAAAAAGGACGCACAAGTGGCCATTTTAATTGCCCATGCTGCTGATTGATGGGTCTTCCGGAAAGTTTGGTCCCATTTTTTGTCATCCGCTTTAAGCGCCTCCGACATGTCCCCAGCGACCGCAGTCTGGGATACCAGAGGAGTCCAGGTTTCGTCTACCTTGGGGACCTCCAGGGCCTCAGTGAGATCTGTGGAGGTGCTAAAAATCTTTTTATCAGTCCCGCTTACAGAAGGAAAGGAGGAAGGGGAGGCCCACTGTTTTTTGATCCCTTTAAGAAAAATAGAGGGACATGGAACGTGATGTTGTGCTTCCACCATTTCAAAAAATATCGGATTTGGACTGGAATCCGATGTTGCCTGCGGCTGAGGGAACTGATCGGACCCTATATTTGTCGTTGATGTGGCCTTGCGAAGCAGGGGAAGAAACAGAGTTGGATTGAACAGGCCTACCGATGGGGAGGGCTGAGGGGGAAGTTCCTCCTCCTCTGCGGGGATGAGTATCCGCTCATGGAGGAGTGTGCAGGAGATGTGGGTTCCTGAAGTATAGGAAACCCCGTAGGAGGGACATAAGGTGGCATGGCCGACGTAGAAGCCCCCTGCCCGGATGGATGGAAGGACCGTTCTGCTAGAGCGCAGTCCACAACCCTGGATAGCAAGGCCTCAAGGCGGCCGTCAGAGAAAATGTCTCCGATGTCTGGTCCCCTGAGCCCCGCGGCCGTTGGCGTGAAGGTGGCCTCTGGAGCTGAACCCGAGACGGTTGCTGTGTGTTGTGCCAATTCAGAAGGGGAACTAAGTGTGGCGGGCGTCCCTGTGAGAGACCACACGCCCTGGGCCGAGGTTGAAGGACCTAAAGGAAGGTCAAATTCAGGGGCCGCCATTTGACCCATCTCTAATCCGGCCTGTCTCTGCGCTCTGGAGAACTCCTTCTCCAGAGCCTGGTGCCTACAGCTGGCTTGCTTTTCCGCCAACTTGGAAGGCTTCTTGAGCGTGGCCTTGGCCTTGGATTTGAGCTTGCCTGCCGCCTCCTGTTCAGAGGATTTGTGCCGGCCGTAACTGGAGGATGGGGAGGCAGTGCTCATGGGTTGAGGCATCGTGGAGTCCTCCATCCTGGTTGAGCAGTCTCAGGGAAACTGAGGCGAAGCTCTGGCAGGCAAGCAGTTGGCGGAAGCGAAATTGGAACAAGTAACAAGACTGCTCCCCTGACCACCTCACCAGAAAAAATTCTCTCTGGGCTTTGGTCACGGCAATTGAGTCAGATGCCGAAGGCACGGTTGGGGACCCGCTCTGGGCTCTGCCCGGAGGCCTTAGATGGCCAGTCAAGGTGCACCAGAGGGCCCAATGAAGGGCGCAGAGGGCCTGAGATGAGGCCTGGCAGAGGCAATGTGAATTCATAATGGCGGCTCCAAAACAAGATGGTGGCCTGAGAATTGGGCCTAGTCAGTTAATTATTGGCTGTAAATAATGATACAGTTGATGAGGCCTAATGGCAGTCGCTGGACAGGGCTAAAATAGTTTCTCAGATGGGCTGAGAAGTAGCCAGAATATAGGAAAGACCTTGTAGGAGATCTTGGGGCCTGCAGTCAGTACAGGAGGTCTGATTTGTAGGCCTGAGGGAGGGCCTCACAATGTTCCCAAGATGGTGGCCGCAACTGGCTCCGCCAAAATCCCTGGGGTGGCCAAGGTCGTGTGAGTGGCCTGAAGTCCAGGGGAAAGACCCTGTGGCACGTAGAGGCCTTCAGCACTCAATCCGGCTGATGAGAGTTTACAGGGCCGGCCGCGTGGCGCGCCCAAAATGGCGGCCGCGGCACACTTGGTTGTAGTTTCCTAGGACCGGCAAGGATGTGCTAAGATTCCTGAGGCCCTTGTCCCAAAAAACGCAGAAAAGCCGAATTAATTGCCTGCAGGATCTGTTTTTAACGACAAAGGGAACCTCCGGTAAATCTGAGAACTCAGCGGCCGATCAAAATGGCGGCCGCGACTTTCGGGCCGTTGAAAACGGCCTCCGGAGGTGTCAAAGACGAAGTGGAAACTCTGGGGTTGAATGTGGCTGCAGCGCTGAGCGCTGCGCAGGAAAGCCGACGGGGGAACTGGTAAGAGATTTTCCTCCCCCCCCAGAGCCCTGGGGAAAGGAACGGAGAAGTACTTTCCCCCCCCCCACACACACACACCCCAGAGACCTCAAATCAGCCGGTTTGAGGCTGCGCTGATCCCAGCGTTTTTTGGGGGAAAAATTTTTTGGGGAAAGAAACCTTTTTTTAAAATGGAATCACTAATTAGGGAATGTACAAATATCAAATTTAAAGCAAGGAGAATTCAACAATGGGTCTCTGACCTGCTAAATTGAATTGAAGATCTCTAAACCTGAGAGCCAACCTTGATACGTCTTCAATAGCTTGAGACCAAGTCAAGACTGGATCTCCTAGCAAGAGGGGGCGTGTCAAGTTTGGCTACTTGGTCTCAAGAGCAGGCAGACAGAGAAAACCCATTGGTGGATTCTCCATCTCCTGTACTGGAGAACACACAATATTAAAATACATCTGCATATCTTTTGAAAGACAGGCAAACTTGCTATGAGGATACACACTACAAGTAGCTTAATGATCCAACAAAAACTTTTGGAGATACACTATACAAGTACCTACTCACAATAGAGACATCTCAAAGACACAGCTAGCTCTGCAAACATAGACAGATCAGGCAACTTCCTATGTGGGTGGGAATGAGTTTACAAGTTATAGTATAAAAAATCCTCTTGGCACATTAATCTGCCTTCACATATTATTTAGGAATTACTGTTTTACTTTTTTTAAACATTGGTAATGCAAACACTGCAATCACCCTTCCAAAGATGATCAGACAAATGCTGAAATATGAACATGCACACAGCTTTTAAAAGTTGACTGCCACCGCAAAGGTGGGATTCTATATTAGTTATACCAACCACAGACACTATTACATAATATATAATGAATATATATTAATCAATCTTGGCAGGAATATGCTTCTGGTAAGCTATCTGGGCACCCATTTCTTGTATATTCTTGGTCTCTGATTGGGAGAAAATAGGAAAACAAATTCTTTTAGGATGCTTAAAGTATCCTTCAGGAAGAGCAATGCTACTGAAAATGATGTCAGCATTGTGACAGTGCTAAACTGTACTTTGGAAACTAAAGTAGGCCACCACATTTAAGAGTTCTAACTAGAGATATATCCAGCTAATTAACGTAGTATCTCTACACTGAGAATTTAAAGAACACAGGTTAACAATACAAATTGATTAAACAGATTAAAGATTCGAATCAAGCGCATATAAAGAGGATTTATAATGTTTTAATAGAAATGGATTTGGAAACGGAATTAGTTAAAGATTGTATGGTAAAATGGGCTCAAAATATCCAAGAACCGATTCCATTGGATATGTGGGAGATAATATGGGTCAGAAATGTAAAGTTTACCCAGGCCCAGAATTTAAGAGAAAATTTTTATAAAATGTTTTATAGATGGCATCTGGATCCTAAAAAGTTGTCTTGTATGTATCCTAATTTACA
>NW_015387691.1:0-12340 GCF_001527695.2 Protobothrops mucrosquamatus
GCAGGCTTTTCTAGGAAATGGGACTTAAGTCAGGAAACGAAACTTAAGGTAGGCTTTGCAGGAGAAATGAAACTTAACAGAGGGGATGGGCTCATTGTATGGACAAGGAACAAATCCTACAGGCATTTCATAGGAAACGAAACTTATGTTAGAGATGAAACCTATAGCAGTGGAAAAGTACCCAGAGATATTGCAACAATTAATATTAGCACTGGTTTAACACACCCACCTAGAAAATTTATTCAATTCTTATTCTAATAAAACTGTCACTTAAAAACATTTGTTCCTTCTTGCAATTCCCAAAGTAAATATCCTCTTCATGAAGAAGAAAGTCAGGCATGGGTGGCAGAGTTTAACTTTCTTTCTGTCCATTATTATGAGAAAGTTGGAAAGAAAAAAGAGGATATATAAAATATTCTAAATGTTTGTGTTAAAAACTTTTAATAAGGCCTGGTTATTTAAGGATCCTGTGATGTCTTCCTGGCTGATACAAGCTGACAAAATGAACACATTCCAAGTTCCTTCAATTAATGCCTTCTATCAGGAACCAGTCAGCTCTCCTCTGTTGCAGTCTCTGCTTTCTGGATGTTCCTGCTGAAATCTGGGTGGGGAAGAATTTGGAGGGTGGGGTGGGGCTTGAAGACCCACCTTTTCTCCGAGGTGCATTGACTAAGTGGTTGTAATATTTTACTTGATGTTGGTTATATATGTTTTTGTCTTGTTGGGTGAGATTTTCCATGTTCTTTCCTTTGTTGTTCCTTCTTGTTCCTTTCAATTTTATAGTTCTGTTTGCTAAATTGGAAGGCAAAAAGTTGCATAAGGCAGCATCAAATAAATCAATAAACAAACATCTTAAATGTACCCGAATCTAGTCTTGCAAAGGCACGTGTAAAATATCACTTCAAACAGCAATGCTATTTTCTTTCTTTAATTTGGTTGTGCAAAAGATAGGACCAAACCAAGACATTTTAATGATTTATGAAAGGGAAGTCAGAAAACTAATTCCGTTGTAATGAGGAAATTAAACATTTTTATTTTGGAGAATAAAAAAACATTGAAGTTCATAGTAGAACGTAGCCTGGAGGATTGAGAGGAGCACCTAATAAGTCTGAATTTATTTTTTTGCATGTTACATAGAATAAATAATATGTAACTTGCACAGAATACATCTATAATTACTCAGTGCAGAATATATGTATAAAATAATTTTTAAAAAACGTTTACAGGTTTTATTGTTTTATTTATTACAGCAGTGCAAGGAAAACTTGAATTTGCAAATGCTAGTGTCGGAAAATTTTCTTTTTTTCCATAAATTCTGACCCAGCAGTTTGGTACAGTGGGCTATCAGAGTGAGGGACTTACAGCAATGCACCTTAAGACCTGGTGGCAATGTCTGATGTATCTATTTAAACTATTTAAAACTCCATTAGTCTCCAATGACCTATGGCCTAAGAAACTAAACCTTGGTATGTGCTAGCTCCTTTCAAGAGGGTTCACATGCATATGTTATATTTGAAGTATACATTTTTTTTCTTTTAGAATGTTTTAGGTCAAATTCTTATATATACTTATCTTAGAATAAATCCTGTTTCATTTAGAAACTTGGTTCTGAGAATTGGTGTACACTGCTGATCCCATCTGTATCCTATACATTCTCTATTACATTATGCTTCACAGCAGTTACAATATCTACTAACAATAATCTATAAAATAGGTTAGGATGGCTGGATTAACTAAAGTTAAATTATGAATTTCATGAATGA
This sequence comes from Protobothrops mucrosquamatus, assembly GCF_001527695.2. NCBI lineage: Eukaryota > Metazoa > Chordata > Lepidosauria > Squamata > Viperidae > Protobothrops > Protobothrops mucrosquamatus. The sequence continues at coordinate 1,764 of NW_015387691.1, forward strand.
TTCAATATTTGAAGCAAGATGATTTTCAGTTCAGATCTAGCATTCAAACCATTATATTAAAGCAGCTCTCTTACAACTTCCATTTTGACATAATGGTCAATTCAATTCTTTGCTATATTTTTGACTTTTTTTAACATGTGCAAAATATTTTCTTTAACTTATCTGCAGATGTCACTTTAAATATTATTTTCCAGGGTTTCATTTTCCAGAAAAACAGATGTCTGTAATTATCTCTACTTTGACCTCTGAGACTTATCAAAGTCAAATAGGCAATCATCCAATCATATGAGCTATCATTACTAGAGGAAAAGTAATTATAATCTGAATATGTTTGAACATGATTATTATAAGTCTAAACTGTTGTACTACTGATTGGGATTGAACTGAAAAAAATATCATTTTATGATTCAGATTATATAACTTCATTTGTTTTTGTAATTTTGAAGAGTAGAGAGCAACATGGTTTAATAATGTAATCCTTTAACTGAGAACAAAGCACACAGTAATAGTTCAAAAGCCATAAAAACTATCTTAAAGCAATGAAGGAAAAATCAGAGAGGCCTCAAAAAGAATGAATAAGGTTTCTGGAAACAAAGAATATTACAAAATCTTTAATTCAAATTTTTCAAGGAAAACAGAAGTAGCAATAGGAAAAACTTTTTGATAAACATGAATACTATTTCATTGGTCTCCATGAGTATAAAGATAATCCTTGAAGAATTAGCCTATTCAATTAAGTTCTTATATTAAAAATGTCTGACAGAAAATATTGACATAGAGATATTCATATCCTATTCATATACTATTTAGAATTATTTAAGTATTTACTTACATAATCACATTATCATCCTCAAGTGTATCTTTAGTAGCAGCTTTTTAATTATTTCTCCAAATCCCACTTCAATTTAATATGTTTCTAGAATCTCATTCAGGATATTAATATATATGCACTGTATGCTGTAGGCATTCATACACACAGCCAGTTCTGCTTCATTATGTTCTACAGGCTCTTATATATGGAATACCATGTTATCAAATGAACATTATTTTATCTCAGTGGTTTCACTGGAACAGTTAAGGCGCAGAGTCTTTCAGTTAAGTCGAACCACTGGTGGACAAATGTATGTTTTTTTGGTAGGAATATACAGATGACGTTTGCTATACTTTTCTCTTGGGGAATCTCTCCTTAAATGGTTTTTCCTGAATTCAATATAGCTGAAATGTTTTTTATGGCTTGTTTCTTAATAGTTTTTCAATGATTCCATGTTCAAACCCTCAGTACTGGATGGTTTGTTGTTTGCAATAGAATTGTAATAAATCGGCAGGCAAGCTCATTCAGACATGTCAAGTTTTAATTCACATTCAGATGTGGAATCTGAATCTGCACTAAGCATAAAGATCATATCTCAACTGATATTACTCTATTCTGTCTCTTCAGTTTTACATAACCTCAGACCTGCATTTCCCTGTGGTCTTGGGATTGGCATGGCTCCGGACGCATGACCCACAGATTTATTGGTCCCAGAACTTGGTCACCTTTCCAAGTTTACAGTGTGTGGACCACACCCGCCAAATCTGTGCCGGCCAGGTGGTGAGTGCCCCAGGGGTCTCCCTGCCCTCTGAACTGGCGACTTATGCTGACATGTTCAGCGAGACTGAGGCGAATCAATTGCCCCCACACAGGCCATATGACTGCCCCATTGACTTAGTTCCTGATGCGCCTCTCCCCGTGGGGCATTTGTATTCCATCTTGGACCCCCGAGTTGGCCACATTGCGGGACTTTCTGGACAAAAATTTGGCTCGAGGTTTTATTTGGCCCTCATCTTCGCCAGTGTCTGCACCAGTGCTCTTTGTCAAAAAGAAGTCCGGAAAATTTAGGCCTTACTGTGACTATCAAAAATAAATGCCAGTACGGTATGCAATTAATACCCACTGCCCCTCATCCCCGAACTTCTGGAATGGCTCCGGGAGGCAAAAATCTTCATGAAATTGGACTTGAGAGGAGCCTATAATCTTGTCAGGATTCGGTCGGGTGATGAGTGGAAGACAGCGTTTGGCACCCGGTACGGGCACTTCAAGTATACAGTGATGCGGTTTGGGCTGACCAACGCCCCTGCAGTTTTTCAACACTTCATGAACAACAAATTCCAGGATCTGTTAGATCAGTTTGTCGTGATCTATTTGGACAACATTCTGATCTACTCCCCTTCGTGGGAGACACACCACCAGCATCTCCATCAGGTCCTGCAACGGCTCCGAGATCATCATTTGTATGCCAAACTGGAGAAATGCCAATTCTATCAAATGACCATTGATTTCCTAGGTCATCGCATTTCTCCTGAGGGCATCGCCATGGAGCCGAGCAAGGTCGAGTCTCTGCGTAGTTGGCAACCCCCACATTGCGTTAAAGATGTCCAGCGACTCCTTGGGTTCGCCAACTACATAGAACCTTCATCCCCAGTTTTGCTTCCATGACTGCGCCCCTCACTTGGCTCCTGCAGAAAAAGACCCGGTTTCATTGGGATACCCCGGAGCAACTGACTTTCCAGGCTTTAAAAGAAGCCTTCATGAAGGAACCCATCTTGAAACATCCTGACCCGCAATGGCCGTTTGTCGTGAAAGCGGATGCCTCCGACATTGCCATTGGAGCAGTGATACTCCAGGCTACTGCGCTCAGCAGTGCCCTCTTCCCTTGCGCGTACTAGCGGAAACTGAATCTGGCTGAGCGCAACTACACCATCTGGGAGAAGGAGCTACTGGCCATCAAAGTGGCATTTGAGGCTCGGAGGCATCATTTGGAAGGGGCTCGGCATCAAATTGAAGTCCAGATGGACTACAAGAATCTGGAAAGCTTGCAGACCGCCCGGAAATTGAACCAACAGATTTAGTGATCTCTCTTCTTTGCTAGGTTCAATTTCCACATTACCTACATACCAAGCGGTCGCAACCAAAAAGTGGATCCTCTGTCAAGGAAGCCAGAATATTCCTGTACAGAAGACAAGCTTCTGCCCAGGACAGTTCTCCCCGTAGAGTCTTTCTCTGCAGTTTGGGAGCCAATAGATGTACGGGCTCGAATTTTGGAGGCACAACAGCATGATGCATGGGTGGCTCAGCAAAGGGAGGAGTTGGGGCCAGACTCCCCATGGACCATCACAGATGGATTCCTGAACTATTGTGATTGGCTCTATGTTCCAGGAGGGCCACTCAGAGGGCTCATTCTCAGCCAATGTCATGATAATCTGGCGGCGGGGCATTTTGGCCTATTCAAGACACTGAACTTGGTCTCCCATACATTCTGGTAGCCCTGAGTACAACACGACGTCCAGGCCTACGTCACATCTTGTATACAGTGTTTGCAGGCAAAGTCAGTGATAGGACCCCCACCAGGTCTACTTCAGCCCTTGCTGATGCCCAAAAGACCCTGGGAAGCAGTGCCCATGGACTTCTTGATGGACTTGCCCCCATCTTCTGGCTTCACAACACTATTTGTGGTGGACATGCTGACCAAGATGATGCATTTCATTCCTTGCCGTAGCTTGCCATCACCCCGTGCCATTATTTGCATGGTCATCCAGCAGATTTTCCGGCTGCACGGCCTCCCTGATAAGGTAATTTCAGATAGAGGGGCTCAATTTACGGCCTATTTCTTGAAGGGGTTGATGAAGGCCCTAGATGTAAAAATCTGCCTATCGTCAGTGCATCATCCGCAAACTGATGACAGAACCGAGAAAGTAATCAGAATCCTAGAGCAATACCTGCGCTGTTATGTGAATCAGCAGCAAAACAATTGGGCGGACTATCTTACGGTAGCCAAGTTCACGTTTAACAACTCACAGCACACCTCCACACATATGACAACGTTCCTGGCCAATGTAGGGTATCATCCCCAATTTTTTCCCCTCTCGCAGCTCGACTCGCCAGTTCCTGCAGCTAACGAATATCTGACTGAGTTACGGGCTATCCATCAATTGGTGTGGCAACAATTAGATAAGGCCAAAGCGGGTTACAAGACGGTTGCCGATCGGTTGAGGCGAGATATGCCTACATTAATGGTGGGAGATCGGGTGTGGCTATCAACCAGGAACCTGCCGTCAAACTGGTCTGCCAAAAAACTAGACCACTGGTACCTAGGACCGTTCCCTATCGAAACCATCATCAACCCAGTCACTTATCGCTTAACTTTGCCACGATTGTTACGGGTACATCCGGTCTTTTACCGGTCTCTGTTGGTCCCAGAAGAACCGGCGTGTCCACTCCAACAATCAGAACATCCCCCACTGGAACAACATGATGGTGACAGCTCTCCCGAGTATGAGATCGCCAGTATTTGAGACTCCCGTTGTCTGAAAGGGCGATTTTAGTATTTGATTGAGTGGAAGGGCTATGGACCGGAGGAGTGCACCTGGGAGGATGCGACCACTGTCCATGCTCCTGCCTTGGTGACAGCGTTCCACGAACAGTTCCCTTCACGATCGCATCCTGCCCGGCAGACCAGGAGAAGGGTCCTGCGGTGCGGGATAGTGTTGTGATTCCTCACCAGCCTGTGGATCTGGCAGCTGAGTCTGAGGAATCAGATGAGGAGGAGGGACCTGGAGTGACATTAGAGTCAGAGGAAGGCTCTGAGGAGCTCCAAGACTTATAGTCAGACGACCCTGGCCCCTCCACTGGTGCTCATGCTGAGACACAGCTATGTTGGGAGCCTGAGTTGGACAGTAATGAAGAACGGTTGGGAAACATCTAGGATGCACAAAGGCGCAGGCAAGAGAAGCGAGTAGAACAGAGGAATGCAATGGGGCGGCTCCAAAGGCAAAGGAAAAGGCATTAGGAAGCCATGCCTTGGCTGAATTATAAAAGAAAAGGTGTGGGAGGTGCTGGTTGCCAAAGGCAACCGTTCGTGTTGAGGATCAAGTTTTTGTGAACTGTGTTTGTTTGCCTTGGACATTGACTCAGGTCTGTGAGAATAAACAGGGTTGTTTTTTTCTTGTGGTTTCTGCCTGCTTGTTGGAAGAGGGGTTTCTCCTTGTGAGCATAACAAGGACTCTCGTAGGCTGGAACAGAACACCATCCTTACTTACAACATACATATAGGCAACATACATAGTACAAAAGGAATAGGATTTGCCATTTGTGGGTGTGTGTGTGTCTCAAAGGAAATTATTAAGATTATTGAATAAAACAGTTCTCTTAGCTCACTGTTGTAATTGTAGCTTTGCTGAGTTGCATGTATTGTTCTGAAAACAATAGAATCACATTCCTTATATTGACAGCAAAAGTCATAGTTATGAAAGAAATCTAGATAACAAATCTGGACACTTTGGCTAGAAATGATTTTCAAATTATTGGGGGAAAATGCCAATGCCTCTAAGACTGAAAGTATTTGGACATACTTTGCACGTTAATTAATCTTTTTTTTCTTTTCTTTACTCAGAATTTTAAGGCTGACATTTGTAAGCCAATAAGAAGCCTGGGGGAAAAAGAAGGCTAATTCTTTTGTTCTCTGGAGACCATGATCCATTTAAAATTCACTTAGTACCANGCAGCAGGTTGAGGCTTTTCCAGCACAGTGTGTTTCCTGTTGATGACAGCTTTGGCCCAAAAAAGAGGGAGACATAGGTTCAGAATCCCAAAACCTACACCAGTCAGAAGCCTTTCTACTTCTGAGAACAAAGGGCAGAAATTTGAGAAGAGCTAAACTTGGATTTGATTTTAAGACCACACTTCCCCAAACAATGCACATAAGAACAATGTTTTTGAACATGTGCAGATTGCCATTATTTACCACCATTTAGTAATCATCGAGCCTTTTCACACATATAGCTATATCTCTTTTCACATATTGGGAGCTGTATCTCTAGGCAACATAGTTTTTATTCCGTGTCCCCATAATGTCTTAATTTCATTCCAACCCCTCAGATTTGCTTAAGTCATGTTTAGCTGTTCTGGTGTGTGTGTGTGTGTGTGTGTGTGTTTTCAATTCAGAATAGAACTGGAAGGGACCTTGGAGGTCATCTAGTCCAACCCCCCTGCTCAAGCAGGAGACCCTATACCAGACATGTCAAACTCGCGACGTCACATGACATCGCACGACGTATCGGGACTTTTTCCCCATTGCTGGCAATGGGGTGGGCCAACAGTTTGACATGCCTGCCCTATACCATTTCAGACACATGGCTGTCCAGTCTCTTCTGAAAAACCTCCAACTTCTGAAGGTAAGTCGTTCCACTTGTGTGTGGAAGGGTGGGGGGGGGTGTATGTTCTGTCACCCATAGATTTGGAGAGAGATCAGATGATTGGGCAGTAGAAGCAGGATAGGGATTAGCAACATGGACATCACATTTTATGCTGGTATAGTTTTCGCTCATGGGTAGTGAAGGCTGTAGGGGTTGGCTGAGCCAATACACGTCCTTCTGTTTTGGGTTAGCAGCTTGGTAATTGCTGCTGTCCATCTATCTTCTTTGGGGGGGGGAGGTTCATCTGTTCTGTCCCCTCTAACCTCCAACCTGTGCTTGCCTTCTGGCAATTAAAAGGCCTAAATACAATTATTGAGTTTATTTATATAATACTATTTCTCACAATATGATCATACTTTAGACCAGGGGTGTCAAACTCAATTTCATTGAGGGCCGCATCAGCATTGCGGTTGCCCTCGGGGGGGGGGCTGGGTGGGTATGGCCTACTGGGTGGGTGTGGCCAGCTCTACATTGTTCGTGTCAAGGGTGCCTGTGGGGGCCTGGGCAGGAGTGGGACAGATCTGAGGGTCTCTGGTAGAAGGGGGTGAGACTGGGGCAAGCACCAAGGCATGGTCCATTTCTTCATTCCTCACAAAGGGTGACACCTCCCCAGCATGAACCCAGGGGGCGGGGCCGTCACGGCAGGGGCTGGTTCCTCGCTGTTTCTAGACGGCCTTGTGGAGCTAAGACTAAATGCGTTTCAGCATAGATGGCCACCACAAAATTGTACATTGGCTCCCGGCCGGCCAGGGCCAAGGCAGTGGGGGCCATTCCCTCACTGTTTCCAGGACGGCTTCGCAGGCCACATGAAACCCCTTCGCGGGCCGCATCTGGCCCCCGGGCCTTGTGTTTGATATGTCTGTTTTAGACCACCTGGTTCCATCTGTATGCTTGTATATATCTTCGATTAATACCATTCAACATATTTTAGAGAGCTAATGAGTAAAATTATTTCCCTACTTTAATATATAACTTCCTTTATTTCAGTAATTCTCTCTTCTATTAAGAGATTTGTTCATCCATCATAGCATGGTTTGATTTGATTTGATTTGAGTGTCACACAAACTGAATCCAGATATTGTGATTTTTCAATCATGGTTTAGTATTAATTTGTTCTAGGACAAAATAATAAGCTAAAACAAGACAGGACTCTTAAAATCCCTAGTTTAGTACAGAATCAATAACTAAAGATTCATGAACCACTGAACCTTTTCCTTGTAGTCTTGAAACTTCCTTCACATGGCTGTTACTGATTTGATACGTGTGGCATTATTGTTTCCTCCCTCCAAATCACTGCAGGAAAATATCAATACCTGCCTAGTTTAATGGATTCAAATCTCATATTAGTAATTTCTGGCTTGTGAAGGGATGGCTTAAATGCCCGTTACATCTATAACAATCACCTTCCAAAGGAAAATCAAGTCTTTTTATAAGCTCATGTGCAATCCATGAGCATAAGAGAAGCCTTCTCTTCTTTCATTTGAGAACAGCCTGCATGACAACAACTTTTAAGGCAATCCTTTTCTACAGGTGAGTATATGTGAATTGAACTAAAAAGGCCAAACATTCATAGAACTGAATCCTAAAGAGATAGAGACAGAAACAAAAAGTCACATAAAATTAACTGTGTGACAAAAGGAAATATAAAACTTATGTGAAACATTTTTGCTTCCAAATACAAGGACCCTTTCAGAGGTTACTGTGTTGATATAGGAGCTATTTTTCTCTTTTTATATGCTTGTGTCAGATTTTCTCATGGTGTCTATAAGAACCACCAATTGCCCACATGATCTTAACTTCATATGGAAGTAAATTGAGCTGGATTCACACATCATACTTTGCTATAATTTGACTTCTTTAGTTTATTTATTACAACATATATAATCCCAGCTCCACAAAGTGGGAGGGAGGGAAGGAAGGACCGTTTAAAACTAAAAACTAAATTTGTTCCTATGTTCCTATGTTATTCAGCTACAACTACCAGTATGGCCAAAGGTGAGGGGTCCTGAGAGTTGTAGCTCAGCAAACTTGGAAGGTTATAAATTCCCCCTTCCTGGCTTCAGGGAATTTGACATAGTCTCTGCTAGATATAAAAGTGCAGTTTTGCAGCAAAAAACTTTTCACCCAGGAAGAGAACAGTTTGGTGAAAAGATAGAAAGAATGAAATATAGCAGTGATGGCGAACCTTTTAGAGACCGAGTGCCCAAACTGCAACCCAAAACCCACTTATGCATCGTTGGGTGCCGGGTGGGTGTGATCCATTGGGTGGGTGTGGCCCATTGGGTGGGCGTGGCCCATTGGGTGGGCGTGGCCCATTGGGTGGGCATGGCTGCAGTAGTAACAGCAGACTGGGTGGGACTAAAAAGTTCAATCAATCAATTCCAACTTTGCAAGATCTTTTTTTTTCCCGCGAGAAGTTGAAATTGACTGATTGACTGAACCTTTTTTTTTTTTTTTTGCAACAGCGGCGGAGGCCTAAAGCAAAAAGGTTTTATAAAACCCAGCTGAAGGCCTAGGACTGGGGCGACAGCGCGTGTGCCCACAGAGAGGGCTTTGAGTGCCACCTCTGGCACCCGTGCCATAGGTTCGCCACCACTGGCACCCGTGCCATAGGTTCGCCACCACTGAAATATAGGATATTCCCACTGCTTCTCCATGTAAAATTCCTTATTTTAGAAAAAAAAATGGACATGTTGGATTCATTACCTAGCTTCCATATAATTCCACAAGTGGTAAGGTTCCCTCTTGTTTAATTGGACTCCTTATAACTTTACTGGTGCATCTACCCTTATGAACATTGCTGCTGTATTTCCATAACATATTTCACATGATTTATTCAGTTAATCCAGAGTTCACGAGAAATCATGCTGTAGCTGCCTTATAGAATATTCTCCTCTCGGAGATTAGAATGGACCCAACCCTCTTGGCTTTTCACAGAGCTTTAAAAACCTGGCTATGTTCCTGGGCCTATGGGTCGGAATGTGTTAAGGGCTTTACTCTTAGTTGATTAACTTATTTTGTGGATGTTTCATTGTTTTAATGTTTTTTAAATTATTTTAATTGTCAGCCATCCAGAGTCATTTGGTTGAGCAAGGTATATAGAAATGGGATAGACAGACAGACAGACAGACAGATAGATAATGAAGTAATCACACCGACTGTCTTCAGACAACACACTAGGCTAAAAGGTGGTTGGCTAGTTTGTGGCGTAGTGTTTTGTCAGGACATAGTTTCTACCTGAATGCATATTTTTTTTAATCAGCTGTCATAAGAACATCAAACTGCTGATTCAGGCCTACCATTCATCTAGCTCAGCATTCTTCCTTCAGATAATTGATGGGGCGGAGATAGCACAGGCAAGCTGACAAGTGGGAAGGACGTTATGTTGGGCTCCACCATCAATGTCTGAACATCTGGAATATACTGCTTCTACAAAGGAAACTTGCAAATATCCTGAAACAATGTGCCACACTTACTGGGGTAAAGCAGTGTCAATCTGACTTGGCAGCCATAGAAAAGGCATACGTGCATGTACCATTCAGGTAAATGCAAGCAAAGGCAGCTCCTGGCTAGGCAGTCAAGGCTGCCTTGTCCACTTAACACCTCTCTTGGTGCAGTACAGCAAACCCAAGAACTCCTGGCTTTTGTTTTCCTGAAAGTTTTGGAGAGGTTCCTGCAAGCTTATCCACTGCAGCCAAGCTCAGAGTGGAGGGTGGGGGGAAGAGATGGAACTGCTCTCTGGGCACAAAGATGCTGCTTGGACTGCTCTCAGACAACTCTGAACAGCTGGTGATAATTATGGGCTGCAGCTTCAGAGGAAGTTGCTGGCTGTGGGGAGTGTGCAGAACTTGGCTGCAGCTCAGCTGCTCTTAAGGGTACAGCCAAGAGAGATGTGGGAGGCAGAGCAACAGGGAGAGTAAAAAGTCTAATTATCCTTCTACCACCAGAATCCACTCCCTTGTCGAATCATTTCGTCTTTGTGAGAGACCCTCAGCATACGTAGGAAGGACCACGTTGAGCTGCCAGGAATTTATAGCACCAGCACTGAAAGTTAGCAAGGAAAATAAAACAAAAAACCCCAAAAGAATCTGTCTCCATTTGACAGTCTTTTGTTGTTGTTGCTGCTGCTGCTGCTGCCTTCTTTCTAAAAAAAAAAGTTAAGCAATTAGTAAGAGAAAGAATTCTTTTATATTTAGGATGATATTGGAATGGGAGTTTTTGGCTTTAATATTTTCACTTCATGGTTAAAAACAAAGCTGGTTTATTTATTTATTCATTTACTATTTTAATTCACAGCAAGGATCCTACAAACTTGTTTTTCTGAGCCTAAAATGTTACTTAGATTT
>NW_015387691.1:12839-101909 GCF_001527695.2 Protobothrops mucrosquamatus
CTTTTTAATGCCGCGACCCCCAACCGGTCGTAAGTCGAGGACTAAACCGGTCGTAAGTCGAGGACTACCCAACCGGTCGTAAGTCGAGGACTTTCCCTGCCCGGGAGCGCCGCACATGCGTGGTTCCGCCCCCTGCGCCGGCCGAGGCGTAGCTGGCAAGCGGCAGAGACGGAGCAGGCCGACCACCAGCTGGCCCAGCTCAAAGGAGGTAAGGCACCCGCCGGAAAAGGGGAAAAAAATGGCGGACAGCCTTGCTTGGCGACCCCCGTGAAATGGTCGATCGACCCCAAATGGGGTCGCGACCCATAGGTTGAGAACCGCTGTTTTAGAACATATGGCTGGAAAGGATCTTGGAGGTCATTTAGTCCAGCCTCCGGCCCAAGGCAGGAGTTCCTATACCATCCTGGACAAATGGTTGTCCAATCTTTTCTTGAAGACCTCCAGTGATGATTACCCACAACTCTGGGAGGCAAGATGTTCCATTGATTAATTGTTCTTACTGTTTTAGCTTTATTAATCTGGCAAACATGCTTTTTCACCTTTACAGTTTGGGATTATCTTCTGATTAAACCACATTGCTCCTTTCAGAGTGTTGTGTTAACACTCTTGTGTCATATAAACAATGTCATTACTCATTTTTATAAATGTTTGATTTTACTGATTTTATTTTACATTGTATTTTTCTTAATTTGTTCTCTTTGGGATTTTTTGAAAAGAGAATTCTACATTTACCAAAATATTATGGGCCCCAGAGTAGAGAAACCAAACAACCACCCTATCTTTTATAAAGGTTTTGCTTCTCTTTTTCTGTTTTATTGCATTGCTGCTCATTCATATAAATTCTATTGCAATGTTAGATAGACATATTCAGTAATTTATTCAGCAACCTGGTAAACGCAAAGTGTTCAAACAGAAATTTACCAGAGGAGATAACATAATGCAGTTTAAAAAACCACCCATTATTTCTCTTTAAGAGCTCATTCTCCCCCATACTATAACTTTTTTATCTGTTTTGGATGGTTAGATTTTGTTTCCCTGTGGGGAAAGATTGACACAGCTAAAATCTCAGCTAGGTGAATGACCAACAGAAAACATCACACATGCTGGCTGAGTATACCAGTTTGCAAGAAAAGCGGGCTTTTGTCTGCCATTCTTGTTGTTGTCTTTCGACACATTTCTTTTCAATGTTTCCTAAAGCCTCACTGCTAGAATATGTGTAGCATTCAATAAATGCATTGTAGATGTCTCAAAAGGTTTACCCAACAAACAGTAACAGAACTCTTATATTGCACCAACAATTCACAAAGAGTTGCTTTGAAGTTGGTTCTAGGTGAAACAGCTGGAAGCATCTTCTAATCTTTCACACAAAAGATTAAAGCAGCTAACTAGACCATAAAAACAACTGGGTCAGGGCCTGTGTTTTCATGCTACTGGATGTGTGAAATAAACAGGAATAAAAATCTAAAATCAATTGTGACTGAAGCTTATGAACTGGCCTGCACATTTTTTTGCTTGCACACACACACTAAAGACATCTTGTAGATTTATTCAGGGTAAACATTGATGGCAAAAAAAACCCCCATGAGCCTTGTTTTTGCAACTACATAAAATTCTGAATTATAGGAACTGTATGGTAAACCATTGCCTAGCAAGCCAGAAACAAGTGAGACTGTTTTAAGCAGAGTAACCATAACTAGTTTGATCAATGTTTATTTTCCTTTCATTGTTAAATGCTAGTAACAAGAGGTTCATACAGGGAATAGAAAAAACAATAAGCCAAGAACCACAAATAATTTATTCCCATTTCACACCTTGCTAATACATGGTTTCAAGCTACCTAAAGCATGGCTTTATTCATTAACCCTACATATCCATGATTACATTAGTATGACGTTGTACTTAACAAATGCAATTCTAACCTACCCCAATCCTGATGGAGTCTGAACTAACATACAACATAAGTTACATAAAATACAATAAAATTAATGTAATTATATTCCAATCAAATTCTCTGTTGGGGTCTACAATCGGCTTGTGTCAAAGGCAAACAGAATAGCACTGTCTCCATTTGTTTCCATAAAGTAAGGATGTATGTGTTGAGGGCACTCATTCCTCTGGAGACATAAATTCTATAAAATGAGGGTCAGTAGAGGGAAGACTTATCTTCTTATCCAGAACTTGTATATTCTGCAAGAACCAGGGATTCCCAACAGGCCCTTCCTCGATCTACCCAGTTAGGCAGATTCAGTTCTGGCATGGTGTTTCCCAACCTATCCTTATGTTGCTTTCAAGTTAATGGTCAGCACTCTGAATTTGGCTTATAAGTCCAGTGGTAACCAGTGTAACAGTACCAACTTATGATTATTTTACAGTAAACGGGCAAGGTTGTCCTGCCAACAGTCTAGCAACTGCATTTTGTATCACCTTTAGTTTCAGGTCATCTCCAAAGGCAGCATCATGTGAAGTAGCCCAACCTTGTGTTGTCAAGATATGAGTCACTTCCACTAGGGCTTTCTCATAGCCCAGATAGGGCCATTTGAATTTTGAATTTGAATTTTATTATATTTATACCCCGCCCTTCTCCCGGAGGACTCAGGGCGGCTTACAGCCAGTTTAAAAACAACTTAATACAATACAACATACAAAATTTAAGAAAATGATTAAAAATAAATATTTAAATAGGCCGCTTCTACTAAAATTTAGTTAAAACCAATTTAAAATACCCCTAGGCCANACCCCTAGGCCAGTCCTGCCCGCTGAAACAACCAAGTCTTGAGGGCGCGGCGGAAGGAGGGGAGATCCGGAATCACCCGGATCTCTGGGGGCAGCTCGTTCCAGAGGGTGGGTGCTCCGACAGAGAAGGCCCTCCCCCTGGGGGTCGCCAGCCGACACTGTCTGGTTGACGGCACCCTGAGGAGGGCCTCTCTGTGGGATATACATGAGTGAGATACTAACTAACTTCTAATTGTTTAAGGAAAAGGACCCACAAATCACTACCACCTCCTTCAAGGAGAGCATCACCTGTCTATGGTAACCACTGTACTTATTGTAACTGGTTTTCCCAGTTGTTTATTGATAAACAGCAGTTCCATCTTGGGTTATTCTTTTTATATTGACTGCATTAGCCCTAATTTCTAATTACTTTGGTAGTGGAACATTAGATTGGTGTGGGTAGTTTTATGGTAGATTTGTATTTCTAATTTGCCATCACTACCTCTGCTGATGTGGATATCTAGGAAGGGGACTTGTTTTCTTCTTTCGTTGTGAATTTTATTCCTTTGAAGATATTGTTGATAGTTTAGTTGGTCCTGGTTTATTGAATAAATCATAGTTGGTTGTATTAATCTCATATGCTAAACCCCAAGCAAGCAAAACATATTTTACATTAGTATGTTGTACAAGCACAATCATGTTACCTGAAGAGTCAAATAGTTGTTCTATTCCATGTGAATTTAATACAATGCAACCTCCAGATGATTTGAGCCAGAGGTCTTTCAAACATGTTCTTCCCAGTCCTTATGAGATATGAGGTACAACCTATCTCTCACCAGAAAGCCTTCATGTTAGGTATTGTAGACCATGGTCCAGTTATCATATCTTAAACCAGCCAGCCATTCAACTTCAGAGCCCTTCATCTTTCTCCAGCAATGACCTTCAGTTGAAAGTATGGACAAAAACACCACCTGCACTCTGAACTCTTATTCCTTTTTTGTCAGCTTCCTATAGTCTTTTGATACAGTCTCTTTCCAATCACATCTATCAGCCCATCAGGTCTGGCAGGAAGGGCATTTATGGATCTTACCCATAAAGGAATATCATCTGATGGAACCCAAGAGGACAGCCCTTTCTGCCATGGCCCCTGCCCTTTGGAACATCATTCCTCCTGAAGTCAGATTGGCCCTGATCTTGCTGGCATTCTGGAAGGCCTGAAACATACCTTTGCCATCTGCTCTAGGGATCTGATAAAGCTATGTAGCCTGCAAATGGCTACGTTGTTAGGAAACCTGTACGTGTTGTTCTACTTATTATGGTTTTTAATTTTTTTTAAAATATTTAATTATTTTAATGTTTTAATATTTTTTTATTGTGTTTTTGTGTTTTTAATTCTTATGTTGCTCAGAGTTACATATGGGAGATGGACACCTATATAAATTTACCAAACAAGCAAACTTTTTAGGCATTCCCTAGCACTGTCATTTGTTGCAACATGAAACAAAAAGTGTAATAGTCAGTAGATTTGAATAGTTGTATAAACCTCTCCGTCACATCCTGGATGTTTACACCTGAGAGACAGCACCTTCCCTTTGTCAGGCAGACAGTTCTTCTCTCCAGTGAGTCTCCTATTCCTCACTTCCAAGTCTTTGGAATACTGGGCAAAAATTCTTCTATTAAGATACCTTCCAAGAAGGACACCTGAAATTGATTGTCCAGCTCCAGTGACAGGAATTATCTCTTGGTTACCTCTGGGTTATATTTTGCCAGTTCTTCTCCTATAGGGCTTCTGTTTTCTTTCTACTAGTTTCTTCCTTCTTTTTAGGAACACCTTTCTCTTTGTCTAGAAACTCCTAATCTTCCCTGATGAGTTTTAATAGGCCAGATATATCTCAAGACTCTTCACTTTCTTCAACAACAGAATTAATTTGCACTCAGTCCAGATGTTACTGGGGTCCTCCTCATATAGCAACAGAATGCTTGGCACATACCTGGAGATTATCACAGTACTTGCTTCTTTATCCATGTCTACTGTATGGGTTTCCTGAAGATTGTGCAGCTCCAAACAGTTCTTTCCTTCGTACACTCACTTGTTTCTCCTAGAAAAGGCAATCAATTAATCAAACAAACAAACAAACAAACCTCAAACACACAAAACAGAAATAAAAAAGTGCCCTGTATGCTAAAAACGAAGGAGGAGAGAAGCTAATAAGTTTGTTAAGTTTTGGGCTGAAACTTGAGCTGAGGAGATAAAGTCCAACTTCTGGCTGTTCCCAGCTGATTTTCTGCTTACTTTCCAGAATACTTCAGGAATATGCAAATCATCACAATAAGTCAGATCACAGGCTGCTGGCTGTGGTTGATGAGACAATTCTGCTCACTTCCCAGAATAGAGAGTGCAAATTATCTCAAGGTGTTAGATGAGCGTACAGTATAATGGAATGGAGAAGGGGTATTCTCAGCTGGAAGGTTGGAATGAATGTTGCTCTAATATTATCTATCCATCATTATAGGCACTAGATTGAAGATGCAAAAGATTCATGATAGAAGATGTGAATAATATGACTTAATGACTCAATGTCTATCAAAGACAGCCATTGAAACTGAATACTGGTTTATCATTATCAGTTACTTCTGACTCTTCGTGACTTGTGATTTCAACTAGTAAGAGATGATTTGTTCATCTTCGGTACAAGATATTCTTAGACATTTTCTTTAGTATCACAATTCAAAAGCATCATTTTTTTCTTTGTCCGCCTTTTCTGATAGACTAGCTTTCATGTTAATGGGAAGATTCTTGTTGGCAGTGTGTTGCCTCTGTACTTTAATACTGGCTTTTGGGGAGAGAAAAGAATCAGAATTACTTTGAAATCTTGCCTGCGCTTTATTATCTTATTAACTGTTGTTTTTCTATGCTCATTATACTGTATATTTCAAGAATGTAAATTATTTTTGAAAAGTATGTAAAAATTCATCCAAAAAACAAAAAAATATTTTCAGCTGATGGCTGCTTCAAGACTGGAATCTCATGAAACACATTTTAATAAATTTTTCATTTATTAACAAGTTTATCTCCGTAAGGAGAAGGGCGGGATAAAAATTAAATAAATAAATAAATTAAATAAATAAATATTTTTGTTTATACACTTACATATGTGTATAATGCTTATTATAATTTTTTCAGAAATGATGCCATTTCTCAAAATCTTAAAAATTAATATATTTATTGTGGCATAATCCATTTGTTTGCCTTTAGTTTTGCACATCAGGTTAAATTGATATTAGGATTCCACATGCTTTAAAAATTATTCAAAAGAAGCATGTTCAAATATACAAAAGTTATAACATTATCTTGTTGAAGCAGGTGTGTCATTTTTAGGCTTCTCTGGGAAACTGAAAAAATACATTACTTTTAATGGGCCAGCTCATTAAAATAATTGTGTTTTGTTAAAGTGGCCAAATATTTTTGCAAGCATGTGAAAGCCATCCCAAAATTCTGTTTCTCTCTCTCTCTCTCTCTCTCACACACACACACACACACACACACACACACACACACACACACACACACACATACATCCAAGTATTCTTCCAAATCAGTTTCAAAGCACACATAGCACTTATGGATAACTTCTGGAAATTGCTTCCAGAGATTCCCCTTAGCAAAATTAACAAATTAATTGATTTCAATTGTTCAGTCTGGATTGGGATAATTTACAAAACTTGATATCATATCTGTATTGATATTATATAAACAGAATCCATGTTTGCTATTTTGCCTAGATGCATATTAATCTGTTAATGAATTTACACAGCACACAAAATCATTATGTCATTTCTTTGATTTTGATTTACTATGTTCTCCATTATTGTTTATAAGCCATGGTTTGTAGCTTAGCATTTTGTGTGTAAACCCAGGCAACTATGATTTATTCAATAAACCATTGTTTAAAAAACTATAGAGTAACACTAAATTTATATAATCTAGACCAGGGGTGTCAAACTGCTGGCCCGCAGGCCGGATGCTTCATGTCAAAACTGTGCCCACCCCATTGCCGGCAATGGAAAAAAAGTTGCGATATGTTGCAATACATCACACGACGTTGCGAGTTTGACACCCCTGACCTAGACCAATGTCAATCTTACAGTATATGAATTAGTTGGAATATCTCCCCAAAATTTAGTTTACGTGCTAGTTTTCTACTAAGATATTAACATTATTAATGCTAAAAATTATGTATTTAGCATTTTAAAATTTTATATTGTTTTATCTTACTATAAGCTGCCCTGAGTCACTTGATAGCAGTATGGATGGCATATAAATAATAATAAAATAAAATAAAATAATTGATGCTTCTGAGTGCCAAGCCCAACCCCCATATCATATTTTGGAATGATATATGAACTCATACTTACTTTTCTTCTACCTTCTACCTTTGTCAGCCTCATGTATTTTTTGATAACAGGACCAAACTTGCAGGATTCTAAATATGATTTCAAATTTGTATAACAACTGGCATTTCCTTTAATAAAATAAAGGTTCTAAACAATATATGTATTTAAAAGACAGCAAACTATTGATACGGTGAAATATTAAATATGTAGTACTGTATTAGATTTGAGTAGCTATGTATTATCTATTGTCATATATTACTCTGCTTTATTATTCTACTTTCTGAAGGCTCATACATATCCTAATAGTCTGCTCATTTAATAAGAGAAAAATGCAGAAGAAGCCTCAAGGACAATAATTAATTCTGACAGTTCAGTTCAGTTTTTGTTGTTGTTGTTGTTTGGGGATGACACACTATCTTTCTCAGCAGTTGCTTGCCTTTCTCTTAAGAAAGGCAGAATCTGTGGCAGGAATACTGACACTTGGAAATAGTGAAGGGGGATTATATTTCCGTATGCTTTTTAACAGAGGTTTCCAACATTGGCCACTTTAAGACCTGTGGACTTCAACTCCCAGAATTCCTCTTCACATGGCCATTGCCTGAGGGAAAGAGAGCACAGATGCATTTCTTAATGCCACCATTTAGGTGGGCTATTTGGCTCCACCAGAGACATCCAATTGAGTCTTTATTTAGTAGGACCATTGCCACATAAGGGGGAGAAGAGCTCATCCAAAATATTGTTTGGGATTATAAGACAGGCCAATATATAATTAAAAGGATTTAACCAGACAAAATTTGTGATTTTCCCCCCACATATTCTTGCTAGTTTAGTGGACCAGTGATATTTAATGAGGAAAAAAAGAGTAAAAAATTACATTAGCAAAACAGGTAGTGAAAAGAAAAAAGCTTAAATAAACATCTTGACTTTCAGAGATTTTAAAAAATCTCAAGAGTATAAATCTAGATGAATCTTTTCCAACCTTGAGAAGCCCAAATATGTTGGACTTCTGTTGTTCTACAGTAGTACAAAATGTTTGCTTTTTTCCCACTGCATTTTTTAAATGGGCAAAACAGATAGTACTACTTTATAGCAAAGAATGAAAAATAATTCTTTTTTCCCTTAAGAATTATTGGATTATTAACATACTAATCATTCAATAATTTTCACCTATTTATACAGTACCTCATCTTTCAGGATAATAATCTTCCTAAAGTGGCTTGTAAACCATATAAACAGTTATCAAATAAAATAGTATAAGTATTATTCCAGAAAAAAGAGGCAATACAAAATAAACAAAAAATTAAACAGAGATATTTGGTTACTAATTTCTCCTTTTTTGTGCCTCTGCCAATTTGCAGTGTTTATAAGCATTTAGACCCCCTTAGAAGCCATACTGTATAAATGATTATATTTGCCATATTCCATATATACATATTGTATATATACAATATTGTACAAACAACAAGTAACAGCACAAGGGAGATCTTAGCATTAAGTATTAAGCTTAAGACAGAACCCTTTATTGTATAACAAACACCTTGATGTACTTTATTATTATTAATGCCACATTTAGCTTTAATGTAAAATTTAAAAAATGTATGCTTATCAACATTGACATTTTAGAAATCATTTTGCACAAAGCTTCTGATCTTTCTACAAACTCCTGTTACTTCTAGGCACTTAACTATTCAGTCATGTCGTAGGGAGTCAAATCCTTTTTGTAATCAATCCAAGCTATATTCAAGTTGATCTTCTTTCTCTTACAGTTTTCCAAAATCATCTTGTCAATTAGGAGCTAATCTTTCGTCCCTCTGCTGTTGGGGGGCGGCTTCCTTCCTGCTCAATTAGAAAGAGTTTGTTTTCAATTAGTTTAATGAAGAGAAGGACGAGGGGGGACATGATAGCAGTGTTCCAATATCTCAGGGGTTGCCATAAAGAAGAGGGAGTCAAGCTATTCTCCAAAGCGCCTGAAGGCAGGACAAGAAGCAACGGGTGGAAACTAATCAAGGAGAGAAGCAATCTAGAACTAAGGAGAAACTTCCTGACAGTGAGAACAATTAACCAGNACTGGAAGTTTTTAAGAAGAGACTGGACAGCCATTTGTCCGAAATGGTATAGGGTTTCCTGCCTGAGCAGGGGGTTGGACTAGATGACCTTCAAGGTCCCTTCCAACTTTACTATTATTATTATTATTATTATTATTATTATTATTATTATTATTATTATTATTATTATTATTATTATTATTATTATTATTATTATATGCTGTTGGACTGAATCAACTACTATACCAGTTAGCAATTTGAAAGTTGCTGGTAAGCAGGTAATTGGCCTCTAGTTGTCTACTACTGCCCCTTTTGTTGGATCTTTTATTATTAGATTGTTTTGCCAGATGTTAATTAATCTTTAATTTCACCCCCTTGCAATATATTGTTAAAATGCTTGGCAATGAATGAGTGGAATCCAGTCAGATATTTAACTAAAAAACATTGCAATTATTATCTATAAAGGTTTAAGTTATCTAAATATTAGAGCAATAATAATCTGTAATCAATACTATATAAATACCACTGTAGCCAAATAATATAATGCATTATTTATGTTTTGTAGTAGTATAATAAAACAATTTTCAAAAAGGGAAAATAATAATTAAACTCAACAAGAATCTTTTAAGTTCTCTCCCATAATACCCAGGATCAGCTCAAGTGTATATAGTGCCCCAAGACACAATGCCTGATGGTGTTACCACTTCCTCGTGTGAAGATTTGCATTTTTAAAGTAATTTGGAAGGAGAGGCAGGCCAGTCCTGCGCTGGGCACAATGTATAGGGTATATGTTGGTTAATTGTGGTTGCAATTTGAACGGTCACTAAAAGAGGCTTTCCTCTCCCTATGCTGCTTTGAGCCCAGATGTAGTAGCTAATGGTTGGTAGTAAATACTGTAATTCTGTATGAAAGGTATAGGAGATAGGCCAGATTTCTTGAATGGGTGTTCCTTCCTCTTCTTTCTTCATAGGATAGTTGGTGGCAATGGTCCTATGGGGATAAAGGGTCACTAGGTCAGATATCTTGGGGAAAACTGCCTTGCTTTTAAAATCTAAGCCTTTGAATTCTGGGTTTACATTTTTGTTCAACTTCATTGTAATTTCCCACACATAATACTTGCTGGTTAGATAGGATATTTAAGCATTCCAACATATCACACTATTTTTTTGTATTGCGTATGATGGTAAGGGTAAATGTAAAGGAGTCCCTGTGGATTTTACTTTGCTAGTCATTCCCGACTATAAGGGGTGGTGTTCATCTCCATTTCAAGTGCCGTTGAACCAATGCTGTCCGAAAACATTTCCATTGTCCTGTAGCCAGCATGATGTCATGGAGCGTTGTTATCTTTCCCACCAAAGTGGTACCTATTTATCTACTCAGATTTGCATGCTTTTGAACTGCAAATGAACATTTGAACATTTGCATGCTTTTGAACAGGAAGTAGGGCAAGGACGGGAGCTCGCACCATTGTGAGACGCTCGGGTCTTGAACCTGGTCTGTTGGCTTTCCAGCCAACAAGCCCAGTGTCTTAATTGCTGAGCCATCACACCACCAAGATTCCTTATGATGACTATCTAAATTAGATAAATATTAGTTTTGTTTGGATTGTCAGCTCTGTCTCTTAATTACAACTCCATAGCACTAGAATTAGGAGTATTAAGTATGGTAGTGTTTTGCTGCTGGCAAAAAGATAAGTAAAGTCAGGCCTGTTTTATTACTTAGATGGAAGATTATCTGAAAGCCTAGAGGTGTATGCTAAAGTCCATGAAGAAACAGTGTGTAAAGATATTTTTGTATTATTGCCCATAAATATATATGGAATTACTGAATAAATCCTCAGACCAACTAATGGGAAGCTTGACCTTTTCCAACAAACTTTATTCACAACATTCTACTGAAACTTTAATTTATTCAGTGGGCTATAGTCAGACAATGTGTTGGACAATGAGAAACCAAATTACTTTATTCTGATGAGTAAGGTTATTTTAATGGATTACTGGTCCCTGGGATAGAAAAAAAGAGTATATCTTTTTTTTCTTTTCTATTTGTTGTTTAAAGTAGTTATATGGTTTTGTATTTCCCTCTCAGAAAATAGTTTGGGGAGGGTCCGTGCACACATAGTAACTCTAATATATTAATTAGTTTGACTGAAATGCAAGTAACCCAGCTTCTCTGGAGGAGATGATTCTTAAAGTCAGTCTGCAAAGCTGTGGGGAGACTGAGATACTTTGAGAGCCCATATAAATATTACTGCTAATGATGATAAATGGCATGTGTCAGGTCTTTAGCCCTATAGTTCCTGACTGAAAGGAATGCATAAAATAGATGTCAGTGCTCACAGAAATAATCCTTATCAGTTCAATTATATTAGCCAAAGAATTCCACAAAGTATTTTCTCAGGACACAAGCTTCTCATTTTTTTTCTCTATGTGACTACTTTTCTTTTTCCTTATAGCTCTTTGTGGTACTGGTAGACAGTGAATTTCAGGTATTGTGTCCAGCAGAACAGAGATGTTATGTCATCCAGTTCTAGAGCCATAAGCCTGTTAATGATAGCAGCTTCTCAGCTGAGCAAGTATTTTAGGGTTATTCTGTTCTGTATAATGTGGACTGAAACTGGCTTATCCACAGCTATTGGCAACTGCTGGGCAGCATTGAATCTCAGAGCATGCAGTTAATAGTATAGCTCAGTGGTGGCGAACCTATGGCACGGGTGCCAGAGATGGCACTCGGAGCCCTCTCTATGGGCACACATGCCGTTGCCCCAGCCTTGCCCCCCGTGACCCCCTCCTCTCCAGCAGCCCCCCTGAAGGAGAGTCACCCCCGAGCATGGCCCACCCGGAGCAGCGCAGCCAAGGACATGGCAGCCAGGCAGCGTAGACAAGACTCTGCCCTCACACCCCATCATGCAGTTGATGCTGTAGGGCGCGGGCAGAGGGTGTGGCTGCCATAGCGCTGCTGGCTGCCTGGGCGATCTGTGGCGGGCGCTGGAGGCGGTGAGTGTTCCTGTGGGCAAGCGGGGCAGGGGATGGGTGGAGCAGGGGCGGGGCAGGGGGTAGAGTGGGGGCGGGGCCAGTTTTTGGGCACTCAGTCTTTAAAAGGTTCGCCATCACTGGTATAGCTGATTCACATAGTGATACACACTGGAATTTGCACCTAAATTGTCTGGTAGCCATGGCAGAAAGGTCCATAAATAAAATAAGAACTCGATCAAAGATATATGGATACTACTTACTGACAAAGATCTACTTTATTGCATGGGCTTGGTGCTTCCATATGTTCCCTTCAATCCCCTGTTAGCGTGGCTAATAACCGGCAGAAGATCATGGACCTTCTTAAAACTGAAGATAAGAAAATGCCATTTGTATTAGGAAACTTTTCATCCAATTTGCAAGCATAGAGTATATAATTATAAATACATATTTGCTATTTTAAAAATTAATGTTTAAATGAGTTAATTAATTTATTAAATTACTTCATTTCAGACCATTTTATATTAGATTGAGTTCCTAAAAGAATAATAGTATCTACATTTTTAGGTCAATCATACTTTTTTCAAAAAAAATTTCCAAATTTTATTCAATCATACATATTTTTATTACACTGAACATTTACAATGCAGAAATAAATCTAATTTTAAAAGAAATCCCAGACACTTGATGTAGCATTACAGCAAGAACGGGCACCCACAGCTTTCCAATTTGTGATTTCCAGGGATTTTTCTGACATTTTCCCCTGTTGAAATTGATATAGTTTTTTACAAATTGTTTTGCCAAAATTTAGCCCATTATAATGACATCATGATATCATTAGTTTTTGGAGACCTTAAAATAATTCAAAAAATTAGGGGCCAAAAGTAATTGTATGTGAAGAGTTTTCTCCCCAGCTTCAGTTATTTCAATTAATGTTTAAACTCAACTCTTATCTGTTCTGTTGATTTTCTCACTAAAAATCTTGTATTAGCTGTACTAATTTCACAGTTTTTCAGGAAGATTTAAGCACTTGGGTTAGACTACTCAGTATTCTTTAAAAAAAAAGGTATAAAGCCAAATTATATATTGTTTCTAAATACCAGGATGACTCACAAACTGGGATGGGGAGGAGAATCAAACAAGAAACAGGACGATATAACTCAGACAAGACTTGTGAATAATTTCCATTATTTTGCATTCTATTCAGTAACACTACCTTAAAAGTAGGAGAGGCAGACTCAGTAACATTTATCCACCCCCAGTTCTTCCCTCTCTGTGCTTTTTTTTTTAAGTAAATATAAGTTCTAATCCAGAACAAACCTCTGGTGGCATCAGTTTCTTAGTGTCTCTAGAATAGGAGTGTCAAACTCGCCGTGTCACGTGACTTGTTGCGACATATCGTGACTTTTTTCCCATTGCCGGAGCTGGGGTGGGCATGGCTTCTGTGTGATGCATCCGGCCTGTAGGCCAGCAGTTTGACAGCCCTGCTCTAGAACAGCGGTTCTCAACCTATGGGTCGCGACCCCATTTGGGGTCGATTGACCATTTCACGGGGGTCGCCAAGCAAGGCTGTCCACCATTTTTTTCCCCTTTTCTGGCGGGTGCCTTACCTCCCTTGAGCTGGGCCAGCTGGTGGTCGGCCTGCTCCGTCTCTGCCGCTTGCCAGCTACGCCTCGGCCGGCACAGGGGACGGAACCACGCATGCGCGGCGCTCCCGGGCAGGGAAAGTCCTCGACTTACGACCGGTTGGGTAGTCCTCGATTTACGACCGGTTTAGTCCTCAACTTACGACCAGTTTAGTCCTTGACTTACGACCAGTTTAGTCCTCGACTTACGACCTGTTGGGGGTCGCGGCATTAAAAAGGTTGAGAACCACTGCTCTAGAAGGAGAGGAGAGTGCAACAACTTCCTTTGTTATTAAAAACTGACCAAAAACTCTGCTGCAAGGTCTGGACCTCTTCCTAATGATCCATTTTGAGCAGCAGTTCTGTTCCTGCTGTTCACCCAAAGATGGGAATAAAAACAGCAAGCTGCACTTGACGGGGGAGTGTAAATGTTTCTTTATAGAACCAAAGGGAAACTATGTGCTTCATGGAAAAGACCAAAAGGTTCATTTATTTATTTAGTGTATGGCATATGAAACATGGACTAATATAACTAACATTTCGTTTATTAAAAATATATAAAAAAATCAGTGGACCCATATATTTCCTCAGTTTAGAGCTGGTCATGATGTGATCTACAATTTGATGTGGGACCCGCAGTCAGACTGAGGGGAGGATACTAAGCCCCATTTATATAGGGGTCCCGGCAGCCACCATGTGAGGTGTGAATCCTATTCAGGATTGTCCATGGCTGATGTGGTAGTTCAAAGCCCGGCCCTTTTTTCTGGGGTCATTTATATGTCTGCCTATGTCTGTGCGTTCAGCAACCCATTTAGCTTTCCATTGGGATTCAATGTTTAAATTGTTGGGCAGATGTTGTACAAGTGCCAGTGGGGGCTTCCTGGATTTGAGTCTTCCTGCTGATAAATGAGGAAGATTGGTGTGCACCGGTAGGGGTGAGTTGTTCATAAATTTTCTATATTCTCTCATTAGTGCATCTTATTTTTCGTAAAGCTGGCAGTGCTATATGGCTCAGAACAGGAAGCCAGCAAGCAGGAGTGGTTTCAATACATCTGCTTATCATCCTCATGGATTATAGTCTGACATCAAATTTACTAATATGGCAGCTGTTAAGCCATACAGGGCACAATATTCTGCTGTGGGGTAGACCAACCTAGTGCTGATGTCCTGAGGGTGTCGGCTAAAGCTCACCATTTTGTTCCACATAATTTCTGGAGTATGTTATTCCTAGTATCAATTTTTGCTGCCATTTTCTCTAGATGCATTTTATAAGAGAAGGTCCGATCCAATATTACTCTAAGGTACTTTGGATGAGATTATAGAGGAGTAAGTTGTTATTTAAGTAGATCTTCGGGGGGTGTTCATATTTATATTTTATAAGGGGAACAGCACTTTCTCATATGAGCCTCCTCTGAATTGATATAGCTTGAGGGATTTGTCACCTCTCACAAATTAACTCACAACTAAACACAGCTGGATTAGGACAGAATGGTTTAGCATGTACATATTCTAATTCTAATTCCTATTCTATTCTATTCTATTCTATTCTATTCTATTCTATTCTATTCTATTCTATTCTATTCATTTATTTATTAAATTTATATGCTGCCCATCTCACTAACAAGTGACATACTACCTACCATTTTTTTCAAATGCTATACATACTGTAATTTGACTAGGGTGGCTATTATTCTTTTTTATAGATTGAGACTGAGAGATTGTTGCCTTTCCCAGAACTATTTGGCCTGCAATCTTTTTATATTTTTCAGAAGAAACCCCACAATGTTCAATAGCAATAGTTAAATTGAGACCACAATTGGGGATAGTAGCTCAAACCATTAAATGGACCAATCACTAAGTGAAACTGCAAGTATGCTTATGATCTTACTTCAGATTTCCTTTGTTTACAGACCTGCAAAGGTATTGGTTATAAAGTTACTTTTTTATCACTGTCATAACTGTGAACAGTTATTAAATGAGGCAGCTGCTAATTCTCTGATAAGAGTTATGTTCAAGGTAAAAGTTCATCAGTACTGATTCTTTGCTTCCGGGTTACACCAACTTTCCACTAAGACAAGTGCATTTACTTTCCCAGTCTGCATGAGGTCCTTAGCAGCCTGTGGATGCCCATGTTAATGCTGCTGTTTCTTGAATTCCCCTCTCCATATTGCCTTGCCAGGTGTTTGGTGGGGAAGAGAACACCTTCTTCCACAGAACAATCCTTCTGCTGACCAAGTTTAAAAAACATTTGGAGGGACTGCTGAGAGCACCACTGTGCTTGGAAAGAGGGCACATCAATAGAATCGACCCCATGTAATCTCTTCCTCTGTACAGAGTTGTTAGGATCATTGCAAGGGACGGGGCAAGAGTAACCACTACTACCACCTTTCTTGCAATCCCACTAAAGTAATTGTCTCCCTCAACAATGTTTTCCTCACTTCTATTGATCCCTAGGAAAAGGCAACTTACAGCCTCTTTCCTAGCAATCTATGCTAGGGAAATGGTTTTCTCTCTGTGTGAAACAGAATGTGTGAATGGATGGGTATATCCTGCTTGACACACTAAACCAAGTCAAGTACTGTATGTAGCACCTTAAGAGTTCAGCAGTGGCCGCTATGAACCTCCTGAAAGAAAAAAATTTCTACTCCTTAATTAAGGGCTCATTGTTGTGTTTTCAGGTTTTGAATGCAGTATGATAATATGCTGAAAAGGATTTTGTAATGGTTAATGAATGGCAGCTTATGCTATTCAGCGCTAGCTGTACATTGATTTATTTTAGATTTGGATCATTTTACCTTTTTGACAGTGAAAAGCTAAAAAATTAACTCACATAAGTGATTAAATGCTGATTAGGGTTTTTTACTCCACCCTTCAGAAACTGTCACTGAAAGACACTTAGGCTGCACGTGCTGTCAGCATATTGATGTTTTTTGGTGGTCTTACGCTGAATAACTTTTTTTCCACTGGCTTTCCTGCATATTTCAGCATTAAACAGTCTTCTTAATCAGGCATATTTCTGTCATGACAATCACACCGAGAACTTGTATGGCTATTTTTACATCATATATATTTCTCCTATGTAAGCATAGTGTTCTGTGATGAACAAAGCGATCACTAGAAACCAGCATGGATTTATTAAAACAAATCATGCCAGACAGACATTATTGCCTTCTTTGCTAAAGTGACTAAATTAATGGATCAGGGAAATGCTGTGGATATAGATCTCTTGGACCTCAATAAAGCATTTGACAAAGTAGACCATAGCCTACTTCTTGTATAACAATATGGGATAAACAGTACCATCACCAGATGGATTTGCAGTTGGATGACCAACTGCACTCAGTTTGTAGTTCTCAATGGAACTACTTCTAAATGGAGGAAAACATGCAGTGGGATACCTCAAGATTGATGCCATACTAAAAATTAAGCTGAACAAATTTGGGAAACAGCAAATCTGTCACCTGCCCCTTCAGAACCCAGCTAGGTCTTGGTAATAGATGCCAGATGCACCCTCTCATTAGTGATTATGGATAAGAGAGGCTTATTGGCATTCAGTAGCAGCAGCCAGAAGCCAGGGCCACTGAGAGGGCATCGGGCCAGAACACAAATCTGTTCTAAGACAGTGGTTCTGCGGCACCCAAGGGTGGTATGCTCCCTGCCTCCTACCATATCTCCCCATGCCAAACATCACCATAAATGCTATGATCTGCCTCCAGCCCCCAATAACAGCCTGATTCCCCAATCAAGGCCCATGGTCCCAGTCAGGAGGAAGGTTCAAGCAGGGAATTAGTCTGGACTTGTTAAATAAACACAAGAATGCAAGATCTGAAACCACCACCACCACCACCACCACCCTTACTGAATGCTTTTGAGCCTTATTTTGTCTTTCCCAAGAGAAAGCAGTCTTGGGAGATTCCTGTGGAATAGGCATACAACAATAAAGTTGCTAGTTTGAACTCTACACATGTGGGTTTGGTTGATCACGCCTGATACCCTCCAATACTTGAACTCTCCACATAGTACCACATAAATACACACACACACACCACATTCAAAAATCAAAACACACACTCCCTCTCCTACCACTAGCAAGGTGGAATTCCCCACATTCATTCCCCACCAATTCCTCCCCTGGGTCTCACCTAGAGGGAAAAATCAGACCATTTCTCAGGGCATTCAACACAGGTGGAGTCACTTTGTTCTCTTCTTTCCTTCTCTCCCTCTTCTTTCTCTCCTCTCAGGGCTACCCAGAGGGCAGGCAAAAGTTATGCTGGTGGGTGAAAGGACTGCACAATAACCTGCCACTCTGCTGTTGCTCTCTCCTAAACCCAGT
This sequence comes from Protobothrops mucrosquamatus, assembly GCF_001527695.2. Taxonomy (NCBI): domain Eukaryota; kingdom Metazoa; phylum Chordata; class Lepidosauria; order Squamata; family Viperidae; genus Protobothrops; species Protobothrops mucrosquamatus. The sequence continues at coordinate 30,922 of NW_015387691.1, forward strand.
TAGAAGTGTCTGGTAGAAGGAGCTAGAGCAGGGGTCTTCAAACTTGGCCCTTTTATGACTTGTGGACTTCAACTCCCAGAATTCCTCAGCCAGACTTCTGGGAGTTGAAGTCCACAAGTCATAAAAGGGCCAAGTTTGAAGACCCCTGAGCTAGAGTAATAAGCATCCAGCCCCAGCATTCCTTAAAGTCAGCTTCCACCAGGCAAAGAACCTAGCCATAGCATCTAACAGGTCACCCTGTTAGACTGCTTTCTGCAGTCACCTGCAGTCCAAGGCATCTGGCAGGCATCCATAGTCACCTGCCTAACTTTTTTTAATTTTGTGGGTCTTCTTGAACAGCAGGATGGCCTGGATGTTGGACAACACTCCCCACTGGGCAATGGTCACTTTTACCTAGTAGCTTGTTTAGCTCTTGTCAGTCCTTCCAGTGCCCAGCTGCAGACCATTTAATAATCTTTCAGTTCAGCAAACCTTCATGAGAGCCCAAAAAAATGGCACAAAATAAGCTTGTCTCATGAAACAATTCTGGAAAACTTTTAACTCTATACACTTCTGATCAGTGCTAAAATACACAAATATGCATTTTTTAATTTTTGTTCTCAAGAACCAACACAGCTGTTTTTTTGTTATTGTTGTACATCTTTTGTAAATATAGTATATGAGCCATTAGCTATTTATGAGTATTATATTAATGATTATATTTCTGGTGCCCCTATTTTGTTTGATTTGTCTTGTTTATAAGACTGTTTTAATCTGAGCTGCCTATCTGGTTTGATATTTTATCATTGCTATGATTTTTTGGTTTTGTAAATGGTCTAGAGTCCATTGTATTTGGGTGGCTAATAAATTTGAATAAATAAATATTTTCTTACACCTGAACTTCTTGGATTCTAGCATTCCCAAGGCTAATATGTTGATTCTACACCTGTATGGTCTTAATACAGTTGTTGAGAAATCACTGTATTTTTCTCGTATTCCAGACTTGGGATTAATTTTTAGAGTTTATATATATGGGATATATATATAATGGGATCAATTCTTCTTTTCTTCGTCCCAGCAGTCCAGGAAAGCCTCCTTGTATCCTGAAATCATAAGAACACAATGCAGAACTTAAATTTAATCTCTTCAACTAATTCCCAAATTTAATTTTAAAACTATAGCTAAAAAATGTTCTAAAGGCTTAGCATCAGCCACTTTTGTGGATTATTTTGCCTAATGGATAGTTTTCATACTATTAGGACTTTAGTTGGCCAAATAAAATTATTAAGCATTAAGGTAGATGGCAGGAGCTAGTAGTTGATTTTGGCTTATTTGAAAAGCTAAGTAAGGTCAGGCCTGGTTTGTGCTTAGATAAGAAATCAACAGAAATTAACAGGGCAAAAATCTAGATCAGGGGTCTTCAAACCTGGCCTGGCAGAGGAATTCTGGGAGTTGAAGTCCACAAGTCATAAAAGGGCCAAATAATACTGTAGAAGGCAACAGCAAGCCATTTCCATATCATTGTTGAAATAAATCCACATCAACCTGAAGGGTTTATTTCATTAAAACAAAAATATTGCCTAAGCATTTTAAAAAACTGCTAAGCAAAATTTGATGTGGTAGATCTAGTGTTGGCTGACCTTTATCATTTATTTTGTGGGTTAAGTTGTGAGGATTGGAAGGGAACATGTTGCCCTCTAAATACTTTAAACTACAGTTCTGTCCCTGCCACTTCCTACACATGGGATTATTTGGTAGTAAACTGACTTCTGGTAGATGGCAGTGCCATGCAATCAGAGATAAGAGTTAACAGAATTAAATCTCTGTACTTCATGCTGGCCTCAAGACAAATTGGTCTGTCCTAGAATCTTCATTTCTCTTGTTAATTTTACTTTTTGTTTCTAAAGTCACATAAAAGGGACCAAAATCACTCCATCTGCATTAGTGTTAATCTTGATCAGGCTGGCAAAGATCTTAACTTTTTTCATAAAATTTTTTAAAGAAAGAAAGAAAGAGAGAGAGAGAGAGAGAGAGAAGAAAGAAAGAAAGAAAGAAAGAAAGAAAGAAAGCAAGCATTATCTAGCACAGTGGTTCTCAACCTTTTTAATGCCGCGACCCCAACCGGTCGTAAGTCGAGGACTAAACCGGTCGTAAGTCGAGGACTACCCAACCGGTCGTAAGTCGAGGACTTTCCCTGCCCGGGAGCGCCGCGCATGCGTGGTTCCGCCCCCTGCGCCGACCGAGGCGTAGCTGGCAAGCGGCAGAGACGGAGCAGGCCGACCACCAGCTGGCCCAGCCCAAGGGAGGTAAGGCACCCGCCGGAAAAGGGGGAAAAAATGGCGGACAAAAAAAATGGCAGACAGCGTGAAATGGTCGATCGACCCCAAATGGGGTCCCGACCCACAGGTTGAGAACCACTGATCTAGCAGGTTATAACAAGACCATATGATTGGAAGATCTGTAGTTTTGTGTTGCTCTTGCATGGGGATGAGAACTTTCCTCCTCAGTAGAAGCTGATTAGGTCAGCCATGACTAGTCCCAATACCATGGATGAAATTCCCTCCAAGGTTTGTCACAAAAATATAACTTTGAATATGGTAGAACAGTAGTAAATCATAGACAGTACATGCATTAACTGTGTTATATATAATTAAATATATTTTTGCTTTGCTTCAAATACCTGATTATCATTATCCTAATGGTTGGAATGTGTTCTTTGATTTCAGAAAAGTTTAATGCTCTTCATACAAAACTCTTTTCCACCACTTAGTTCTATAACTCATGCTGTCACAGATACTTCTGTCGATGCCTCTCCCTTCTGAATGAGGTTTTATGTGAGTATCCAATTGGTTCTAGTGTACACTGACAGACCTAGCTGGATAGTCATGGCCCAGTTTTGTTATTATTGCCTGATGGATGAAATTGGTTGTTCGATGCCTTAATACCATTCCCTATTAACTTTCTTCCTCCATTGCTACTGGGAATGTCATCAATTTATCCAAATAAGCCCTAATTGCTGCTGACTTGGTCCGTCCCCTAACTGCAAAGCAGCCCAGCTACATAAATTCGAAGACAGATGACACTGCAAGATGATGTTGGTATTCAGCCCAGAAACACAACAGATTTTTCTGTTTCTCCCCCCCCCTTCAAGATTTCAATTTGAAGAGTTTGGAGAGATATTGTTGTTGAGTAATAGGGCGAATGCTTTTTGACATAAAGGTCCAAAGTTTAGTTTTTCACATATCTACCTAAAGCAGGGCGGATCACCTGCAACTTGCCTGCAGCTCATTTATATTTGGGGCTCTGCAGCCTCCCAATACAACCTGCACTGCAAAGATCACTGATGCCTACTTTGTGATACTTTGATAAGGTCTTTTTGTTGTCCTTGATATTGTAGTGCATCAACCCTGTGGTGCTATTGCCTTACCAACTGCTGTCGTTTGTTGCTGTTTAGGTTTTATTCTGTGTTTTTCACTTCTTTGTTTTTAATTGGGAAAGTCAACATGAAGCTTCAGAATCATGTATTCCAGAATCATGCTGACTACAGTTGCTGAAAATCAGTACTCAATTCCTTCCCATTTGGAAGTGGATTTACACGAAAACGGTAAAATCTACCACAGATTAACAAGAGAATTAGAAAAATTGAGTCATCTATTTATTTAACTTCAGCTCCTAGGAACAACTCTAGTTGAATCCATGACACAGCCCTGCCCATTTTGCCTGATTGCTGTGTCCTTGTGACCTTTGGCCACTAAAGGCTTTTCCTCAAGTCTTAGATTTTAATTTTTGTTCAGGTTTCATATTTATGTGCATTGTGAATGTGATTTCTCTTTTGTGAACTTTGGCAACTGGGCAATAGAGAATTTAATGCAGCAAGTGTGATCAAATAAGCTGTCTCCTAAATTGTAGTATAAGGCAGTTCTGTGCATTTGTTTTAATGCTCATTAGCCTCTCACTCTCTTGAATATTTTTTTTAATGCAGGAATCCTCTACCAATATGTCAGAAAAACAGCCATTTGATTTTAAACAGTTTAGTGATACCCACTTTTCTTTCTCTTTAAACAAAATATGAAAATATAGAGCTAATGGCTCATATTCTGACCAGAAGTTGTAGGTGAAATAAAACATTAAGTGCACAAAATATTACTGAAAAGCTAAGTGAAACTCATTTGCACCTGCTCTCTGGTCTACTTAGCTGTAATTTTGTTCAAAAATATTAATGTCATTCAATTAGAGGTGCAATACAAATCTTCATACCAGGTTTTGATGTCATTTCTGAATATTCTTGAATTACAGAGTGGATATAGAGGAGTAGCTACATTCAGTAGGTCTTCTCAGGAAAACAAAACAAAACAAAAAACAGGCATCTTAGATTACTTCCATGGCTGACAAAAGGGACTGTATGAACAGGAAACAGCAAAGGACTAAATTCTTGAATGGAACATGATTCCAAACTGTTATCAATCATTACCCAGAGACCATATTCCAGAATACCTGAATTTACAATTTCTACTGGTCAATTGCTTTTATATTGTTGTTTTATACCATCAATTTTCCCTGGTAGTATATTTACATATTTGGGCTGACTAGTCTTGTGGAAGGAACCTCAAAGCTAAAATATATTTTAAATATTCTTTTATGCCTCCTAAACATCATTTAGGAGATATTGATTGTAAAAAGAAAAATAAATGTAGCTAATATTTTGCTGCATCCTTAATTTTAGTACCATATATAACAGAATTTTCTCAAGCCTGCTGGGAATTCTGCACTTGCAGTTCTAACTAATCTGGAATATGGCATGTAGGGGAAGACTATTATAAACTAATAATTCATATTTGCAAAAAATCAATCTTTATAATGCCAACATGGAATTAACTATACACAAAATGCCAACCTTAACTGATCTTAAAGAAAAGAGGGGAGGGTCTGAGACCTCATTAATACTTACTGTATATTTATTTTATTTATCATATTTGTAGAGCTTCCCATTTCATATATTAACTCTAAGTATTTGGGAGATCACCAAAACATGTCAGGACTGTACACTCGACCGAGAAGCTGAAAACACATTCTGGAAGTCAAACCACCTCTGCACTGCTGCCATGAAAATTACATGGATATGTCCATGATATCACCAAGCTTCATGAAGGTTTTATCTTTTACATACAAGAAATATCAGCAATTTCTCTGCTGCTGAGTAAATGTGCCATCAATCCTTCTTTGTCTCAGCACACAAATGGTATAATAAAATTGCTACTTATATATTAAAATTAGTTACCTGCAATGCCAATTCCTGATTCCATTGTATCCCTGTCCAAATTGCATTGTTTTGATTTATGGATGCTGGATGCTCTAGCCAACTTGACTCCCCCCCCCCTTCTGACACTTTTGCACCCAGCTACCAAATGTCTCCAACCCAGAGGAAAACATCCACCAGGTCAGGGCACTTTAGTATGAAATGAGTAGGTTGATATTATTACATCATTCCAAGACTCCACCTGTGTTTCAGTGTGCTTGTTTGTCCCTCCTTCCACACCCCATGTGGATATCTCACAAGCTCAAAATAATGTAAAATAAAACATATCGAAAAATACCTCTTTATAAGCATTTTATGTACTGCTAAATGTACTGAGCCACTCCAACTAGATTTTAATTTGCCAATATAATTTGAAATAAGGAAACATGAGGGGAGAAAGAGGAAGGAAATAGATGGCTGTTGGGCAACCAACTCTCCTATAACAGCTGGACAAACTTTTGAGACTGACAACTAGCAATATGGCTAACTACAGTAGTTATGCCCATTACTACTGCAACCCACTCTATATGGAACTCAGAAGTTTCTGTTGTTCCCAAGCACAGCAGCCTAACTATTATGTGGCACTCACCTATAATAGCACATTACTCTTCTTCTACAGGGTTTGCATTGGCTTCCTATTGACTTGAGCTATGATTTACAGTGCTGTGTTAACCTGTAAAGCTCTTTATGGTTTGGCATCAAGTTACTTTCTTGCTTGCTGGGACAAACAGCAGGTGGTTGCCCACTTAGGGAGATGTGGGGAGTTGAAAAATAGAAGTACTGCTTTTCTGTAGCAGTGTTAGACCCCCGGAAAGGCCTTCTACCAGAAGTGAGTTTAGCCCAGACTTTGGCGGCCTTACGGAGCTCAAGATGGAGGTCTTCCACAATGCATTTGAGACTTTGTTTTTTGGGATGTTATGGTTTGCATGTTTAAGGTTTGTATGATTTCAGCTGGACCATGGATGTCTTAATATTCTTTATATTCCTGCAGAGTAACAATATTCCTGTGGCATTGCAGCAGCATATACATGTAATAAATATTAACATTCAGAAAACTAACAAAAGTAAACAGACCCCAAAAGCAGTTACTATGAGTCTGCATGTTGAATTGTGATCTTACACAAGCAACACATTCCCTAATATACAAATAGGAAATACATTAAAGAATGTACAGTATAAAAGCATGCTTTTTGTTGGGCTGAAAATCTACTTGCTCCTATTTGCCATTAGAGAGATTTCTGTCAAAGACATTCTTGACCAGCACGTTATGAGACAGATACATTCAAGTGGCAAATACTTAATTCTGAATTGATTTTTTGTATCAAACTTAACTTTTAAAAAGTCTTTCAGGATGGAGAGTATCTCTAAATAATAGCATTAATCCTTACCTTACTCACAAAAGAATGTGAACTTCCATGCTCTTAAGCATGAAAACAGGTGTACAGTATGTATTTGAGTGGTCTTAGGATTTTATTTATTCTCAACTGCAAAAAGTTGAGAGACGCTGACTTAAATGAATATCACTGAAATGTAAGAATGGAGAAGAAATACTTCCAAGTACATTAGAGAATTACAGCCTTAAACCTGTTGAAATCTATTTAGGCTGAAACTTTTATTTGAAGGCAATGTTAGTATTAACTATGCCTATATACAAAATAAGATAAACATGTACACAATTCTCACTTGTTAGCAATCTGTGTTGTTGGAAAAATGCAATTTTCATCCAATAAACATTTACCTTTCTTTTTAAAAATAAAAAGTTCAGAAATACTTCAGATTGTTACCAGTTCTCACTTGAATTCTTATTTTGTTGTAATTTGAGTAATAAATATCGGTACAAAAGGTAAATGTGACTTTATTGCAATATAATACTATGTCTTAGTTCCTAGCAAATGTTTACTTTTAATTGTTTTAAATTATATATATGGGATGGGGGCAAGTAGCATATGTTTAATTTTCTTTTTGCCCGGATTTCTTTGTAAGTTCCTTACCTCAGTAATCTGCTTTTTGTTACAAACACAATAAATAACACAGGGAATAAACAACACAGAAGTGGTTATTTTTATTTTCTCTGCTGAACCTCTTCAGGAGTCTTGTATAGAAAAAAAAGTGGGGGCAGCCTTTGGCACCCTAATTTTTTTTTAAAAAAATAAAGTTGAGCCTACTGAATTAACAATGTAACAGAATGTCAACAGAAAATACCATTGAAGTTTAAGCTGCAAAGATTATCTTTAAACCAACTTGAAAATAAGTTTGTCTGAAAACATGTATTTACTCTCGAGTAAGGGAGTAAAAGACTGCTAGCACAAATCATTTCACAACGAATATTTCCAAATGGGGTGGGGGGGGGGAGAAGGGGAGGCTTATCAGGGTTCATTTTAAAGCCAGCCTCTTTTTTTTCCTCTCCGCTCCGTCTTTACTTTTCCATGTGGAAAAGGTTATCAGACAAGGCAGGCGAAGAGGCTGCTCCCTTTTGGCGGAGCCATGCACAGATTCTGACAATGTAGTACGCAAGAATTTAGGCTAACATGATACACAGCTTCGGCTTGCACTGAAGCTCAATAAGGAAACCGGACACAAACAAGCACGCATATTACACACACACACACATATCACACGCGACCAGGTCAAAAGTTGACTGCCTCGCCAGCTTCCCTTCGGATCCTTTCTTGTTCCGTCCTGGCAGAGCTGATTTTCCGCCCAAGGTAACGAACAGCGCGAGTAGGCGCCGGAGGGGGAATTAGGTGGGGATCGTCGTGTCCGTTCCTGCTGGGTAAAGGTCCGGGCCGGATTTTGCACCTTGTCCCCGGGACTGCCTCACGGCCTGGAGGAGCTGGAGCTGCTGCGGCTCTGTTTATTGAGCGCTCTTGTCCTGGTATCACTCCGCTGGCATGGACGAGGAGGCGGAGGAGGTGGAAGAGTAACGCACTTGATCCTTGTGATGGTGGCAGAGGAGAAGCAGCGGGCAGAGCAGAGTCCGAGCCGGTCCCTCTGCGTGTAGCAGCTCCGCCGACGCTCTGCCAGCCCTTCAGCCAGCTACCTTTGCAGATCGCCCCGGATTGTTCACGTGTTGATTTCCCCCAGCCGGAGGATTTGCTTTTTTTAGGTTCCTGTTGAAAAATACAACTGAGCAGCCAAAGTACTTTGAGAACACGGTGCGGCATAAACACCCAAACTTTTTTTCCCCTCCCTTTTCTCCCCCCTCCCCCCCGGAAAGAAAACACAATTAAGAAAGCGGCGTTGCCTGTCTTCTGATGGTGCGAGGTGTGAATGCATTGTGGGTTGTACATGTGTCTTCCTTGACCAGTGGGTGCCCGTCCTAGGTGTTTTGTGAACGTGCAAGTGCGGAAAGGTTCTATCTCTACATACCGCTTTTGGGGACGCCTCTCCCCCCCCTCTTTCTGTTTTAATACATGGGGAGGCCAAGAAGGTTTTCGCTCCGGAATTTCTTTCGGAAAGGATGGATTATTTAAAAGGGGAGCAGCTCTGAGCTCTCCTCCTTGGAGTTTGTAACCGAGCGGCGGCGGCGGCTGTGCTCCCTGTGTTCGGATACCTTCTGTGTGTTGATTGTGTCTGGCGATAACCTTACAGCACCTCCGGGTTTGGGCTTTCTGCTTTTGGCGTGGTTTTTTTTTTTTTTACCCCTCCCTCCCACCCGAGAGGATCGGCAAGAAAGAGGTTTTGCTGCGTTGTTTACAACCCCCAAACATTTTTTGCTTGGGTCGGTTAGCGTTTCCATGGCCCACTAGAGAGTATCCCAAAAGGAGGATTCCCCCTCCTTCGGCGTTTCTGCCTGCTGTGTGGAGCCCGCGTGTAAAAGGAGAGGGGGGGAAAAAGTTCTTCCAAAATAGTGTGCACGGTGAAAGGGATGGGGGATTTTCCAACCCCCGCTGCCGCCACGAACGGCAGCAGCATTTGTCTCAACAATAACCTGAGCAGCAGCCTCGGCGGGGCCGGGATCGGCGTGAACAGCGCTCCCCACGGGCCTCCTCCCGGCCACAATGCTACTCATAGCGGCGGCGGCGGCGGTGGTACTAACGGGAGCGGCGGCATTCCCAAACACAGCACCGTGGTGGAGAGGCTCAGGCAACGCATTGAAGGCTGCCGGAGACATCACGTCAGCTGCGAGAACAGGTACCAGCAAGCCCAGGCCGAGCAGCTGGAGCTGGAGCGAAGGGACACAGTGAGCCTTTACCAGAGGACCCTGGAGCAAAGGGCCAAGAAATCGAGCTCCGGCGGTGGCAGCAAGCAACCACATTCGAGCAAACAGCCACAAGATGCCGAGCCTGCTACAGCCGAGCAGAGGAATCACACACTGATCATGGTAAGGGGGCGGGCAAGGGGGCTGGGGGCGGCTGCGGAGCCCTTGTGGGCAGGCGCTACTCTCATTTAGCTCTCGCTTCTCGCCTGAACGGATGTGGGAGTTTGGGAGGGGAGCGAGCGAGGGATGCTTGGCTGAGACCGGGGAATGGGCGGGGAGAGGAAACTTTGGTCCTATAACTAATAAGGGAATCCAGGAAGCAAAGCGGATCGTTTGAAGAAGAGTTGAAAGCTCTGCATGGCGGAGGCGGCCAACCGCGCTCCCCTTTTTTGCCAATTCCTGACAGTTTCTGAAATACCGTAGAAGGAATGGTCTCGTACACACCGCCCGCTCAAGTAGCTTTCCTTCCCAGCCCCCTGTTCCTTAGATCGCCGGACAATATATAGATGGGTGCTTAATGATTCGTATTTTTGGAAGAGCCGCCTCCGGGGTCAGAGCTTGGAGGGTTCGGGGCGTCTTCGGGCGATCTAAAGCAGTTGAGCGAAGCCGGAGACGGCAAGAAAAGGACGCGCGCCTGTGCAAAAGCGAGCGTGGGTACGTGTCTGGAAGAATGAAAAAAAAATAAATTAAAAAAAGGGGGGGGGGAAACAGACTCGCTGCCTCTTTAAATCCAGCGGAGGGAGAACTTGTGGGCTGGCTCTGCAGAGCGGGAGTGACAGCTCTCGGAAGAAAAGTTGGGCAGGCTCTTCCTCGACCGGCAGCGTGAGTGTATGGGTGGTGAAGTAGCCCAATCAAGCCTCTTTAAAGCATCCATCAGCCACTCATCAGCCACCTCGGCTGGATTAAAAAAAACAAAACAACGCGAAAGTTTTCTTGGTCTTTTAAAAGACTCGGAAGAGGAAAAGCAAAGGGGCGGCAGTTCGTCTGTTGGTGGCGTAATGACTCTTGAGTAGCAAGTGGCGTTTCCCAAGACTCGCTGCTAAAACGCGCTCATTATAAAGGGCAGGCAGCGGGTAACACCAGGGGCTAACGAGCTTGTGGGAAAACAAAGTGCACCCTGTTTAAGCTTTTATTGAATACCTTTCAAGAAGAATCATTTCGTGCTAGCTGCTCTGGCTAAATCGGTTAGCCTCCTCCCCCCCGCCCTCCAAATCTTAAGATTCCACTCTTGGGAGTAAATCTCGTTGAACATCCTAGGGTTTAGTACTGTAGATTTGCGCAGGGCTAGCGGTATTAACCTATTACTAGACCATAGCGGGCAGGAAGTAGGTTAATACCGTTATCCCTGCGCAAGTCTACCGTGCTCGGACTTCACGGTGTTCACCGAGATTTACTCCCAAGAAACATATACAAGAGCGAAATCTTAGATGTGGAGGCTAATCTGAGTTAACGGATCTTTTCTTGTTAATGGCCATTTTCGCGTTGTAGAGTCCAATAAAGGACAGCATAGTTGGAAGAGATTTTGAAATCTTGCGCTTTTAATGCACAGAGATTGTGTACACACTGGAGGCGTCTTACCGGGCCGCAAGCACTAGTTTGGTTAAGGGAGGCATTGTTTGTTCAGTTGGCAGCTGTACTTCCCGGCTTGTTTACTTAAGTCTTTTAAATGTGCATAACTGAATGAGGAAGGATTGCGGCATGAAAGACTTATGCCGTCTTACTAACCATAATTATTAAACCTGTATTCGGCCCTAATCTTCAAGCATGCAAGCAGAAACACACTTACTCGAGAGTAACTAACGGGACCTGCTTACTCGCGACCATATCTCCATAGGCTTCCAACGGCAGACGTTCGGCCAAATTGGCCGAAGTTGCTGACCTCCTCTAGCGCAAGGCCACATAAAGCACGTGCTCATTTGTAAAAGAGAGCGGGCAGTTCATGGTTCATTTGCTTTCTTCTTCCTACGGCTGGTAATGAGAATCGGTAGCTGCCGGGAGACAGTTAAAACATCCCCCGCCCCTGTGCGGTCCTCCCCTCCGAAGGCCACCCCACCAGCTGGCGTCTGCCTGACAAAGCCGGCACGCCTCTCCCTCCCCCCCCTTTTAGGGTGGGGGGTGGGAAACCCGAAGGCGCGGATTGGCGAGGGGGTTAGCCGCAGAGCGACAGCCTGAAAACTTGATGGGTGTTGCGGCGACAAGAGAATGTGGGCGGGTGGCGAGAGAAAGGAACTGATGTTCTCGCCTTGCTAAAGGCAGCGGCGGCGGCTCCTCCCACGACGGGAAAGGAACAATTTGTTGACTGAAACAGTCTTGTTGGCGCTGCGCGCGCGCCTTTCTTGTACGCGGGGCCCGCCTCTTTCCCTCCCACCGCCGCGCGAAAGGCCGACTCCAGGCGGGGCCCGTCGCTCTCTACGTCTCCCGCGAATCCCGCCGCTTTGTCTTCTGGGCAGCGGTCCTTAAGCTTTTTCTAAGCCTTCGCCGGGGGTTCCTTACGTACCCTGGGCTGCAACCTTTATTCTCCTCGGCTCGTCGGGCGTCTTAAATAATGGGAGCTGGACTCCTAACTAATTTGGGAAAGCTCGGCTTAGAGAAGAACTTAATGCTCCCGAAATTGCGTTCCTCCACAGAGCACAGGTTCTGTCAGGTTCTCTCTCTAGACCTGGGTGGAGAAAATGAAACCCGCTTTTTTGCACACCAGAACTCTTACTGGTTTTTGTTTCTCCTGCCATCTAAAAATTGGTTTTAATAAGAATGCATGTAAAATAATTTTGCCTCATGCACATGAAAGATATTAAAGAGGCAGAATTAAAATTCTAACCACCGCGTGACATTTTTATGCTCTGAACAAAACAAGGGAAAAGTTCTCTTGCTTGTAGCAGTCATTTTTATTATTTACACCCCGTCATTTTTAAAATAACTCGAGGCAAACAATACTCCTTCCCTTTTCCCCACAACTAAAAGCCCATGTGAGTTAAGAGTGACTGGTTCAAAGTAACCCTTTCATGCCTAGGGCGGGACTAATAGGGTAGTAACCATTACTAGAACTAGTGACTTGTAGTGACCGTTGCAGAAGATGGGAGCTAGAATGTTGTTGCCAGTACGTTCTCTTGAGGGGTTGATCTTTTTCACCAAGAAATAAAGATTCAATAGCGGCATACAAAGGAAGAAAGAAGGGTGCACCATAAAACTTTGTGGGCGGGCGGGCGGGCGGGCGCGTGAGACGAGAAAGAGCGAGGCCACCCTTGAAGGCAGCGCCGGGGAGTTCTCCAGCCCTGCAAATGGCGAGACTGGCAGAGGAGCGCCCTCAACCCCCAAGCTCGCGTTGCGCACGCTCCGCTGTTGCCCTCGATCAGGCGCGCAAATAGTCTTGCGAAGAAAGGCGGGAAGAAAAGGGCCCACAGATCGGGGAGGGGAAGAGCACACGCAGAAGAATACGCAGGAGAAAGGCGAAGTATAAAGGGAGGCACTTATTTCGCTCGCAAGAAACTCGAGGCTTTGCGTGCTGGCGTTGGTTTAGGCCAGTCAGAAACGCGGGGTGCATGAGCGAAACCTTTTGTTCAGTAATCAGGTTAGGGTTGAGTCCTCTAGCTGTTTCCGCATCTTGCTTCCCAATAGGGTTTGCATTTGCAGTACTACTTAGCGGTCCAGCGGTTCCGTGCAAACCAGGTTCACATTCCAGCCATTTCCTTTCTCTTTTAAACTCGCTGCCCCACTAGTTAAACGGTCGGGTGTTACCCATCGCGGGAAGTGGGACGGTACAGCTCTGTTGAATCTCATTATCATCATAAAGAGATTAGCTGCTTGAATGTGCCCTCTGGAGTAGCTAGCTTTCTCCAACGGAAATCTTAAAAGCAGCTGGTATAATGTCCATTATGGATATTTCTTTCGTTTTAATATTTTCCACTAGAAATTCAGTCACTGTTGCGTTTGCTTTTTTCCAGCTAGGAATAGTAAAATGTAGACAACTTTTTTTTTCTACACAAAAGCAATGATTTTCTTGTTAAAGATGCCAATTTTACAATTCTGGTTGGGGCTGAGCAGGTTGCTTCATGTACGCTGAGTCAGAATTCAGACCTTAGAAGACTCTTGCATGTCAAGAGACCTTAGTTTATCATTAGCCTTATTTATTCATCCATCCATCCATCCCACCTTTATTATTTTATAAATAAGTCAAGGTGGTGAACATACTCAACACATACTCCTCCTATTTTCCCCATAACACATACTCCTCCTATTTTCCCCATAACACATACTCCTCCTATTTTCCCCATAACAACCACCCTGTGAGGTTGGTTGGGCTGACAGAAACTGACCCAAAGTCACACAGCTGGCTTTCATATTTGAAATCAAGGTCGTCTGCTTTCTAGCCTTGTGCTTTAACCATTAGACCAAACTCAAAACATGCTGTAATATGAATTTTAAAAAATAAGAATGTTACTCTAGGGGTGTCAAACTGCCGGCCCCTGGGCTGGATACATCATGCCAAAACTGAGCACTCCATTGTCGGCAATGAAAAAAAAAGTCGCAATATGTCGTAACACGTCACGTGACTGTTGCGAGTTTGACACCCCTGCTCTACATGTGTAAGATTTCCCTTTTATATGAAATTAAAATTATAATCTGATGGCAACGTTTGAAGTGGTTCTGAGAACTCCTTTCAAGCATTCATATTGGGGACCATTGGCTTAGGTCAGCGGTGCCAAACTTGCAACGTCACATGATGTATTGTGACGTATCGGGACTTTTTTTCCATTGCCGGTTTCGACATGATGCATCTGGCCCACAGGCCAGCAGTTTGACACCCTGGCTTAGGTTAATGCGAATCCAATCAATCTGCTTTGCTGCTGACTAAACTTAGGGCTCGTACTTGGGGATATTTGTATTAAAATATTTCCCTTCATTATAATTCATTATTATGAATACTGTTTTTAATAGCTGTAAAAAAGAGAGCTTCAGTTATAAGATAGTCAGGAGCATAGTACTTCTTATTGACAAATCTGTGGTCAAGATTTATATTTTTGAGAATTTTTTTGCAGTAGGTAGCAAATCTTTTTTTAAAAAAATAATAGGAAGATGCCAGAAATAGTGTGAAGTCTTCTGTACTACTTTTAAATCCAGTTTGCATGGGATTTCAGAAAAAAGAAGAATGTTGTTTGTCTTCCTTTTTATTATCAGTGACAGATAAAGTCCAGATATATCTTCCTACCTGATATATTGGTTTGTATTAACTTTTTGAATTAGCAGAATTAGTAGAAAAAATACTTTGTGAAAATATAAAACAGAGTAAAACAAATTTATATTTTTATATATATTTAGAATAAAGTTAATCAAATAGTTATCTCTTATCGCCATCCCTTTTAATATTTTTATAGCAGGAATCACATATTTACTTTGAAAGACTTCAGAGAGACCTGTGCTCATAGTCATTATTAGATTTATATCCTGTCTTCAGTGGTTCAATGCAGAATACATGACATTTCATCCTCCAGACTGTCATTGCAACAGAAAAGTAGGTTGACCTGAGACAGTGAGATTCCGTGGGTGAGGTCCCTTCCTCCCATCCAGGACATAGCACAGAAGCGTTGCTTGAGCAGGATCCGTAAGATTATCTGGGACACTACACATCCTCTTCACGACCTGTTTTCCTTGTTACCTTCTGGGAGGAGGCTTCGTGGTATCTGTAGCAGAACATCCAGATACAGCCATAGTTTCATTCCATACAGCATTAACCTTGTGAACTCTCAAGCTTCCTCCTTCCGTTATATATTCAAGATGGACAGTATTTAATATTTATTTGTCATGTATATGTAGGGGTGTGGGTCTATACATATGTTGTATATAGTATGTTTAGGTGTGTGTCATGTATGTGTTTCACTTTGAGAGCGGGCAACTAAATTTCATTTTTGATCTGTGCCGTTGTGCCCACAGTAAAAAGAAAATGACAATAAAGGTTATCTTATCTTAAGTCATGATACAAGAAATTAACCACTATACCATCTGAGCTTTTACATAAGTGAGGACAGTGGCATTTTTTTGAGGCTCTTTTTGTGTTAGTGACAGAAACATTGGAAACTCACAGGGGGGAAAAGTAAAGTATGGAAAACTTCAGAAATATCTTTTTGATTTTGCAGTTCTGAGTGAGGTTGCTATAAGGATAGGATTTCTTATATGTGGCAGTTTGGATCTAGTGTACAGCCTCTTCTTAGTTCACCCTTAGTTCCAATCCATTTAGGTGTTAATTTTATCCAGTCAAAATGCTCCTTGTGAGCATGCTTTCTCGGAAGTAACTTCCAGTAAGGCTAAATGAGACATGGCGTCTGATCATTTATTTAAACCCATATCTGGAGCAGTCAAGTCAAAATATGAGATGTATTGAAACTTCAGGTTTAAGAGCAGAAAAGATGAATGGGAATCCTCTCCCCATGGCCTGTGTGGTTTAACTCCTGCAGTTGCCCCTTCCCCCAGCACCAGTTTTCTTTTAGCCAGAAATTAGCTTTTGAAACAAATCCAACTGGGAGAAAATAGTATCTGAAAAGAGAGTAGGAGGCACATGTGGCTCTTGTCATTTCCCCTTTTAACGCTAACTAATCTTTAGTTTTTATATGGCCATAGTGATTATGAATTGAAATATGCAGAAGTGTCTTGTCTTATATTCCATAGATTTAGAAGAGCTTTCTAAGCAGAAAATATGAGAGCATTGCAATTTTGTACCCTGATTGCGATATGTTTATTAAGAGTCTGTCTGTGTCCAGTATGGTTTACTGTTACCCCATTCAAAGAAATATTGATGCTAAAATATGTTTTGTTTTTGCTAGACTAGTTATAGTATCTTCCATACACTTTGTTATGACTGCTGTTTGTATCTACTTAATTATCTTGGATCAGTGGTGGCGAACCTATGGCACGGGTGCCAGAGGCGGCACTCAGAGCCCTCTCTGTGGGCACGCGTGCCATTGCCCCAGTCCTAGGCCTTCAGCTGGGTTTTATAAAACCTTTTCGCTTTAGGCCTCCGCCGCCGTGTGCAAAACAAAAAAGTTTCAATCAATCAGTCAATTTCAACTTCTTGTGGGAAAAAAAAAGATCTTGCAAAGTTGGAATTGATTGATTGAACTTTTTAGTCCCAGTCTGCTGTTACCACCGCAGCCGTGCCCACCTAATGGGCCACACCCACCCAATGGCCACACCCACCCAATGGGCCACGCCCACCCGGCACTCGACGATGCATAAGTGGGTTTTGGGTTGCAGTTTGGGCACTCGGTCTCTAAAAGGTTTGCCATTGTCTTGGATCAAATAGGAAGGTATAAACATCTATTGTGCTATGCAGTGTTATTCCTATTCACGTAGAAAATACCTTATTCCATAATCTTGGAATAAGCATAGGTTGCCCAGAGGTGCCCCTGTACTTTGCAAGATCTGTGACAGTACCTCTTCATTTCCTGTGAAGAGTCCTGTTGGTGCCCATGACTTTTAAACTACTTTTCTTCTTTGGAAATAAAGATTTGGAGGGCTAGAGACCAGTGCTTTGGTTTGAAACATGGCTGCCCCCATTTGTAAGAGAAAGGGACAGACTTTATGACCACTGCCGGCTGTGATAGAACAGTTCTACAACAGGGCAGAGTATGAAAACTGACATGACCCAAATGAATTCAGGGCAATCCAGTGCATTGAAAAGAATGGAAGCCTTATCTAGATGAACTTCAGGAAGAGATGGTGAGAGCTGAGAATTGGTATGAGGAAGAGCATACACAGGGAAGCATACACTGAGGTTACACTGGGGAAGATGTGGAAAATCATGACAGGGATGCTTATGATTACATGATGGAAGAAGCAATCTCATAGTGATTCCATTTGTGTGTGTTGTGTGTGAAAGAAAAGTGAATGTGGAGTGATGTAGGAATAGAAATATGTGAGTAATCTGGGTGAATGGATTTTGGTTGAGATAGTGTCTTTGGACCCACTAGTGCTTTAATATAGTAATGTAGTCATGGACTGAGGCCATGTTTTCTGCCTTGGGCTAATAGTAAATGAAACAGACTAAATTCATCTTTAAGTGTGTTGGGTTTAAATAACATTTCCTTCTTAAATTGTCAATATTTCATCACAAAATCAAGGTCTATAAAGTCTGTAATATTTGGTCATTTCTTTTGGAGGTCAGGTTACTTTAATTTTGTTTGTGTTCAGATATCACAAACCTCTGGAAAATGGAGGAACATCTCTTTCCCTTTGATTACTGGCGAAGCACTGATCATCCATTTATGTTTGTCATTAGGATACTCATCTTTTCCCCTCCTCTTTCACCAACTTCTTTCCTAGCTTCTAATAAGTCAGAGGAGAGCTGGGCTTTCTTATTTTTGAAAGGAAAAGGGTGATATCAACACCTTTCCACAATCATCATCTTAGTGTATAGCATATGTATATGGCATCTTCAAAGGTCATGCAATCACTGATTTACAACTCTAATAAACCACATTATATATGCAAACATAAATATCAGTTTAAATAAAGCTTTAGCAAATACATGTATGTAAAGTGGGTGAACAATACAACAGATGAGATGAAATATTAAATTAGGGTAAAAACATGATAAAATCGCCATGATATGGTGCCACAGAATCACAATAGGATAGATGATATAGTTCAATATCTAGGGAAGCTAACCACCTAATTGCTTCTGGTGTAGCTGCAATGAGGTCATCCCAAGTGCCTTGAAATTTCCTGAGGAGACATTCTCGAACTATATGGGTTATTATTTGTTCAGGTGCACCACAATCATGTGAGCTCTTAGCCATTCCCCATTTAAAGAGCTTTGCTCTAGTTTTGGCATGGCCTGTTCTGAGTCTGTTCAGGTAGCACCATATTTTTCGGGGCAGATGCATTTCTGGAAGTGGTTTTGTTGTATCTACATAATTTATTTGGTTATGGTCATTAAGGGTCACCCGTAGTTTGAGTTGACTGTCCATTATTCTAGTTGGGAAGGAAGAGGGAACGATATTTGCACGATTGTATTTGACAGTTTTATGAAATTCATATTTTCACTTTTAGATGCAGGAACCTCCCTTATCTTTATGTCAGTGTCCAGAAAACTATAAAAGATGTGAATTTATCTTTGTTGTCTATTTCCCAGTTTTTCTATGTTTATCAATATGTCACTTCCTCCCTGCTTCCTCCTGAAGTAAGAAAGATGATTGCCCAGCAGCTTGCTAGTGCCAGTTGTCTAAGATGTAACATAATAGTTGTGCTGTCATGACAAGATAGCTTCTCATTTCAGAGAAAATTATAAGCGATAGAGATATTTTGAACATTGATGGGAAATTAATTTTTTTTAAGAAGCGGGAAAAACAGGATACTGATTGAACAAATGGATTTTAAGTGCAAATGCAATTGAAATATATTTTGGCTAGAAAAGATATTATAAACTGACATCAATATTATGTATAATACCAGAAAAATGTGATGAAGATGTCTATATTTAATTGTATATGTATTAACAAGAATTGTATTTGCCCAGTGTGGAAAAATGCATACCACCGGAAGAAGAGAGGATCAAGGAAGCACTGGATGGTGTATTATTGGAACTAGAATGAGAAAGTTAATATGTACCACTGAATTACCAATGGACCCAGACAACATGTTTATTAAGTATTTATGTTTGTAAAATTAGAAAATTAATAAAATGTTTACACAAAAAAAGATAGCTTCTCATTTCTGTCTTGGTGTTTTTCCTCATATTTTTTCCACATTATTTTAACGAATGAGATGCTCAAATAGGGTGATATGAGAGAAGCTCACAGAGAGTTTTGGAATCATATCCTCTCCTGCTATAAATTCATGACAGTGATATGCTGAAAGGAGCCAGCACTATTGAGGAATAATAGTTTTACTTATACTCTTATTTATAGTGTATAACACAACTCTTGAGTATAGATACAATAGATGAAATATAGGAAGTCACACAAATTTAAGGATGAGTGAATAACACTTTAATTCAGTAGTGAGAAAAGTCAAATGTATAATGTTGAAGAAAAGAGTATCATAAATTTGAAGGGTTACATTTGTATACTAAGTCTTTATTCCCTAGCTGTGTCAGATGTTTGTATTCTCAGGCAAATTACTTATATTTTAATCTTGGTAGTAGGAACCTGATAGTATTAATCTGGGTTCCTCTTGTTGAGGAATTATGAAGAGCTATAATAATTCTGCATATCAACAACTTTAAAGGTGAGAGATCCCAGCTTTAGTTCTTAACATCTCTAGTTAGGAGTTAGATATAGGAGAGCTTTTGCCGATGATGGTGAAGCGGTCAGTATATTATGTGATTATTTTAAAAAATTGTGTAATTCTTCAAGTTATGCTCTTGAAATGATTTATTTTGAGCTTTACTAAAATTAGTGGAAAAAATAAAATTAACAAGCTTTCTAACAATAATTAAATGTAACTCTACCATATTTTAGAATTTAGAAAACAAGTTCTGTCCCTTTATAATTTCTTATTCCAGGTTATGATATTGCCTGCTCCTTGTTACTTTAGGATTCTGGGCTAGGATAGTGATCCTGAGATCAACAATGGGCACAGAAAAAAGTTATATGCTCCTTTTATTTTATCTTGGAACAACTGATAGTGGGACTAGCCAGAGGAGGGACAACCTGGATTTTTCCCTAAAAAAAACCCCAAGAATTGTGATAAATGTGAGTCTTATTGGACTGATTGGAAATAATACATTTCAGATCCTATTTATGTATCATATTTTATTTAAAAATAAGAAGGAAACAGTCCCTTTCCCCTCCCAAAAGTGCAATACATGTCAGATCATCTCCTACAATGCAGTCATAAGTGTGTTCAGGAGAGGAAAACTGTTGAAGGAATACTTAATGTTAACAAACTATGATAATAGACATTCAGCTAAAATGTTTATTGCCTATCAGTAAAGGTGATTCAAATTCTGTCCTTTGCATGCTAATGGGTAATATCAAGGATAATATTAGAAAAAAAATCCTTTATAAAGTTCAATACTTGACATAATACAGAAAAAATAACCTTGCATAAAATAAATGCAAATAGGCAATGGTGTAAGAAGGAATTTTGAGAACCAAATCATTAATATTAAAATTACTGAAATAAAATTTAAATATATCAGTGATAAAACATACGTGGTTGAAAAATTGGATAGCAAGCTGATTAAAAGGAGAGTGTAGAGAAGCTGAATGGGTTCTCTACATCTCTAGAAAATGTAGAGAAGATGCTTTAGGAAAGAAACGAGCTGAAGAGGCAAACAAATTTATAGATTTTGTTGGTTTGAATGAAACCTATTCAAGAGTTCCAAAAGAATACAAATATGGGACTCCTCACCTGAGAAAAATGTGTAGCGTTCTTAAGATTAGTTGTTCTAAGGCAAAATAAAATAAAACTTTAGGTATTCAGAAATGTCAAGCTAGTTAAAGTAATATTAATAAAGGTTACATTATAAAGTAAACAGGATAAATTTTGCTGAAGAAAGCATAATAACATGGTTAAATGCATTAAGTAGATAAGTATTGTCTTATCGGTAACAAACACGCAAAGCTATTTGGAGTTTCTTTTCGTGAAGCTCGCATTTAGAAGTCATAGATTAAATATGACATTTTATGAAGTAGTAACTGGTTAAAAACAATGCAGGGACTAGCAAGAAATAGTCACTTCATACAGTAAACAATAGAATCTCTGAAGTAATCGGGTTCGTTGATCAGTCTTTATTTATGGTGGTTCAAATACAAAAGAACAATGAAAGCTTTTCCCTTTTGAAACTCATTTTTGGGGACTATGGATGAGATAGAGTTATCAGCAGCATCCATGAGATGAGGTCAAAACAGGCAAGTGGGTGGAAGTCACATTATTATATAAGTCCTTCCTCTTTTGTATATTTAATATTGGCATTTGCCATCTTGTCTGTTTTGACATCTTCTCCGCAGGCATTGCTGGGTGTTACTGTTCTGCTTGTGGATTCCCATTGATGATTGACCACTGTGGAAAAAGAATTCGGAATAGTGGGCCTGTTATCTTATCCAGCATGATATTAATATATTCCAATTGTTGCTTCTCCAACAAAAATAATTCCAGAAGTAACTTCTAAGAATGGATTGTCTCTGTCTAAGAATTATATGTTGAACACAATATTCAAGGTTTTCATTCTGGGTTACTCTTATTTCATTATACAGAGGTGTCGCAAATATAGACAAGACAACTAATTCAGAAGCTGAGGTTAGGATCATTGTGACTTCTTTGGACTGAACATAACATACTCTTCTGAGCACCAAATCTATCAGGTGTTAAGTGAAAATACCACTGAAAGTGAACAATGAAAAAAAAACAGCCTGAACTGTAGTTGGTAACAATTTGGATTTCTGTTGATATCTGTAGCAACACTATAGGAGCTTATTTGTTTTGAATGAGGAATAATTATTTCTAGTGAAGTACGAACTAGTGTATAGATTTCAAATCAAGATGATAATGACAACTTTGAAGTGCTAGGATGAGAAATAATCTGACATTTTAGATACTGTAATAATAGAGTTGATCTATCATAAGATGGGCAGCCAATACATTTTATAAATAAATGAATAAATAAATAAAATTTTGCTTTGTGCCTGTGGTTTAAAAAAGGTATGTTAGTTAGTCTCAGGTGTTCTCATTACATTTATCTTCTCTTCATTTGAAATACTCTTAAGTTCATTAGAATGGGAGAAATGGGAGGGTCTTTGCAAAGGGTCTTGTTAATATTCTTCAACTATTTTAAATTAATTAAATGTTTTTTAATGTTGATTCAAGCATGATTTCTATGCATGAAAAAAAATGATACCTAAATGTGCAACAGACCATAAAATCATGGAGAAAAATAGGAAACACTCAAATTCTCACATTTATAACTGAAGCAACTTCTAGATTTTCTATCTGACATGAAATGTATTGAGAAACACATTGAGGAAAAAACATTGAAAAGGTAAGAACATGTACAGGACATGAAAGTTTTAAAGGAAATGTGTACACTATTTTATTCATATTTAAGGCAGGAGATGGAAACCTATTACCTTCACAAAGTTACTGAGTCAGTTTGAGGATCACTTGTGGGGGGTCCAAGGCAAAAGGGAAGAGAAAGTTCTTTATCCACCAGGCTTGAAGCAATTGGCAAAGTGGGGAAAATACATTAATTGGATTTCTTCATGGTGCAACCTCTCTAGGCTGTGAACTGTTGTTCAGACTTACTGAAGAAGGTTTGACTGCTTTTTCAAAAGAACACTATGCCTATGTTCAAAAGCAGTACAAACAATTGATAGGCACTAGGTGTGTGCACATAAATTGGCCTTCTGTTGCTCTACTGCATAAGAGGCTATTTACTGCTAGTCAGCTGCTGTTTGGATTGATCCAGGTCTCCCAGCCAGGGGTTAGCTCCCATACCTGGCAGATACAGAAGGAAAGGCAGATTTAAAAGAAATGAATTCTCCTACCCAAAGCAGAATGGTTCTGGAGGACAATACCCAGGTACTGGAGGAGGGAGTGTGTGCCTATAACTGTTTAAAGTATCCAGTATGTGCTAGCTTGAATTGATCTTTTGGGAGTAATCTGATTGTTCAGTAACCCACACAATGGTTGATAAAGTGTGTCAGATTTCAGAGACAGTAAAACTTTCAGTTTGTTGGAAAACAACAATTAAGAATGTCTTTTTTTCAGGGATGAGATGGAAAAAATATTTTATTTGTTTATTTATTTATATCAATAACTCAAGGCAGTGAACACACAGATACTCCTTCCTCCTCATATTTTTGCCACTCAACCACCTGTGGGATGAGTTGGGCTGAAAGAATGTCTGGCCCAAGTTTACCCACTGGCCTAAGGCAGAACTACAGTCTTTTGGCTTCTAGCCCGGTGCCTTAACCATTAGACCACACTGGTTCTCAAATGAAAGCAATGTTATAGAGAAATGGTGAGAAAAAGAGATTGCCAAGTTATGTCCATGCCATTATTAAAGTGCAGATAAGGTAAGGTCACAGGACTGCTTAAAGCTATAATTTAATACCATTTGAATGGCAGTAAGTTCCTGTCTTTGGTGTAAGTAATGAGAATCTCTTCATTTGATAACCTGAAGGTGGCCTTTCTCTGAAATTTGTCTAGTTGCTATGTCTTTGGGTAAATAATTTGTCAGAATACTATGAAAATAGATGTTGGGCTTCTGACAGGCCAGATAGGAACCAATTGACAGGCATACAAGAATCCAGGAACTTCTAAGTAGATAACTGTATTACAGGAAAGATAATAAATCATGAAATAATTCCAGTGATATATAAAATGTATGCTTTTATCATATCAATGTTTTACATTTATTGTGTGTTTTTTTCTCCTGCCTATGGAAAGGACTAGAAACAATTCTCTTTTGTGCAGGAGATCCAGTTTTCATCTATTCCTTGTTTTGGTAACAGGAGCTTTATGTCAAATTGTTTGACTATGTAAAATCACACAGGTTTATGGAGCTTAAATGTCTACATGAATTTTGCAAGCAATGTTTTCAAACATGAAATTAAAGCCTTGCATATTTGAGTCCCTTCTCATAACATTTATGTAGATTTTGAACTATAATGTAATCTTTCTGTATAATTTATAGATGAAATATTTCTGTTAAAATAATTTTATAAGATACTTTTTGTGGAATAAATTCTGATATAAAATGTGCAGTATAAAAAATCATTGCCTCCATGTAGCTTCTTCCAAATTACCCCAGCTGATTGAACATAAACTCACACATTGTTTTTTGAAGTAAGGGAAACTATGTACTATACTATAAGACATCCCATTAGCATAGCATAGCACAACATAACATAGCATGTACTAAACATATGCTTTTAGATTGTGGGTAGACTTATTCATCAATTAAACAGCCTAGATTGCATGTGTTCCAAATATAGTTGATTTGGAGACCGAATGTTTGCAAAAAAATGAATACATGTGTTGAACTTTTAGCAGATCTGAACTGTAGCTGTTTGTAACATGAGTACAATATTGAGGAATGCAATTTTGTAAATGGAAGATGCAAATTATGCTGACAAGAAAAGATTCTGTGGTGGTGACAGAAGATCCAGGACTTGTGAGCCCTTTTTCAATTCCTCAATAAGAAAAACTAGTATTCCAGATGGGAGATTGTAGGAAATAAACTCAACACACAGTATTATAAAATATTTTGTTTTAGCAATGGAGATCAACATGACTGTAGGCTGAAATGGTAACACTGATTGAATCCTTGTTCCCAAACCATTCCATAATATTATTATTATGGTTTAAAAAAATAGTATCAACTTTAAAAGATACTGTCCTTTTTCATTTATGTCATGGTCCATCATACAGTACATTTCTGAATATCAAACAGTTGAATGATATAAGTCTTGACTGGGCAGAGGAGCTCTTAATTTCTATTAGCTGCAAAGGAAGAATTCTAATTGAGTATTTCTTCTCAGCCCTGGTTTTGATGAGCAAGGCTGTACATATTTTATTAATATTTGGGGAATTCATATCTACAGGTAGTATGAAAAACCGCTATTGTATATTTTAGCTTGCCTAGGTAGGCCATGTGGCTTGTTTTGTGTGTATGTATTTTTAAGATAAGAGTTTTAAACAAAAGTTTTTATTCCAGAGAATACACCTTAATACAAGGTCATGAAGTAAGTAAAAATGTTCAAGGAATTTAAAGAAAAGCACCCTAATCATAATGCTGGAGCCAGTAAGTGTTCACTTAATATTTCCCTCCTTTTCTGAACCATTTAGAAGCAAATTGATACCTGCTGATAGGAGATCCCCATGTAGCACTTAAGAAACAACGAATTGGTTTGCCTTTTGAAAGTATATAGTGGGGGGATTTTCTGCTAGCTTCTGCACCTGATTTTAAGTGAGAAATTCTGATACCTTAGATATAAATAATTGATCAATAAATAGCAGCTGAAGAACACAAGCTGCTCTTTGCAATTAGCCAAAACTTACCTTTACTCAATTGAAAAGGAATAGAAAATCATGATGCCCACCCATCGTTTGATATCTTTTTCTGCAAGTTTCTGAAAAATAATTTTTTTGAAATCAGGTTCTCAGCTATTATTTTTAAACAACTGCTTCTAAATCATCGTATCCCAGATTAACAAATTTAAGAGTATTTCAATAAAGCAGATAAGACGACTTTTTCAGGCTGTCATTTTTCCCCCTCTAAAGTAATTTAAAATCAGAAAGAAAGAAACAGCCAGTTTGGTGTAGTGGTTAAGGCATCAGGCTAGAAGCCAGGAGACAGTGAGTTCTAGTCTCCCCTTAAACACAAAGCCTGGAGCTTTCTCTCAGCTCTAGGAAGGAGGCAATAGCACATCATTTCAGAAAAATCTTGCCAAGAAAACTGCAGGGATTTGGATATGATTGAACAGGAGAAAAAAAAATCCTAACCCAATTCAAATAAAAATGTAAACTGGAAATAGTGTACTGCTTTACAATGTGACTGGAAATAAAAAACACAAATTTTAGAACTTTTTTTTTTTTACCTTCAGTTTTCTCTGAACTTTCTCTAAGCATGCAGCAGATACAAATAGCTTGCTGCATTTTTTAAATTGTTTTTGAGTTAATTCACTATATGGTAAAATATGTTGGCTGTTTCCTTGATCAGTTTATCTCACAAAGCAATATAACACCAAGCAATATAGTGAATGAAATAAACATGAGAGTTCTTGACTGTTTGTTTAAAGGAGGAAGGAAGGAAAAAATTGAATTAAAGCATGATTAACAATTCTTTTTCCCATCCCCTATACATCAGTTATAAATCACACTTATCTGTAGTTGCTGACATTTAAAGCTATATTTCATCAATATTTGGAATAGGATGTATTCAAATCTTAGGCTTTCTCCATTTACATCTAAACTGTGGCACAACTTGGCATGGTAACATTTTTTTTCTTCTGTTTCCCTGTAATGTTCCCTTCATGTTTTCTCTAGCCAGAAAGTGATCTAGGCTTAAATTCTCCTTAGATGTATGAACACTATTTGAGTAGTGTTTCCTTACTCCAACATAGTCCAAGGGCAGCTTTAAGATGTACAGAATCTGTTAGTCGTTATTACAATTTTGGTGGAAAGTCAGATGAGTGCAGATTTAAAATGGGGAATGGAGATGGAATAGGGAGTGGCAGCCTGAGACAGCAAATTTTCATGTTGATTCTATTTTCTGCTGACTCAACAATGAATGTGTAGCACTCCAATCCAGCAGTAGATAAAAGCTCAAAGAGCTAATATAGTATTTAGCTTATTTCAATATTTGGTATAGGTTATAATAAAAGTTAAAAGATACTTTTACAAAAAAAAAATGAAAAAAGTCAGTGCCTATTCTCTTCTAATTTTTAACCAAAAGTTTTTTGTGGGATTCCCCCCCCCCGAAATTTAACAATGTGACCTCTGAAAAACTGATCTGCCAACATATTTTCTTCATGCATGCGGTACTTACTTGGCTAAACTGATCCAAAAGCCACAAAAAGCCTTTTCATGGAGCTGAGGACAAATTTGCAAAATATGTTGCTTGGGGAATAAGTTGTTCCACAGAATGTGGTTTAAGAAGTACTTTGTTACAGTATGCTAAACTTTTTTCTAATCTTTGTAACTTTTTACATACCATTTCCCCCAAGTTTGAGCTGCTGTTTACAGCGTGTAGGTTTTTCATATAAAGATTAACAAAACCATTGCACCCTTTATATAGTAAGAGATGCAATGAAATGAACATTGTTTTCTTTATTTACTCTTTTCATGTACCCTGTGTCTAAACTCTGAGTTCCTACGTCAGAGGTTGGCATTACGGCTGGCAAAATTCCCTTCTCAGTTGCTCTTTTCCATTTGACCTTCAGACAGCACACAGCACAGTCATAATAAAACTAAATAATCTTATATATGAATCTGCTGATTGGTGGCCTGTTTGCTATAATTGTACAATACTTGCAGAGAAAAGTTTTATTAACTGTTTGAAATGAATAGTTGTAGAACAAAAGAAAGCAGGGAGAATGAAGTGTAATACATCTCACAAGTTTTAATTTACCACTTTATAATCCCAAAATTATTTACATGTAAGAATGGTTCTGTGTGGATGTACTGTAGCACTGAATTTGCAATGTGTGATGTCATGATCTGTTTACTCACACTTATAGGTAATCAGTGCCCCAATCTGAAGCCCTGCACATTTGTAGAATTATGCCAGACAGTATGCTGAAAAGATGGTGGGAAATTATATTTAGAGTATGTCAGGTTGGAAAAAGTTGCCTTGGAAAAAAACCACAGATCTAGTTTCTGAATTGATCATATATAGAGCATCCTTCTTGGTATGCATCGGGAACATAACAATAGTAAGGGCTTGTTCTCATGCCTCACCATGGCAGGAAGATGCTATCTTAACTTGTTAAGGGACATTGGCTAATGAGGTCATGTAAGTCTCATCCAAGCCCCAGTTGTTAAAATGCTGTTTCTCCTTTTTAACACAAGTTTTGACATATGAATAATCTACAACATGGCTAGTGATGAAACAGTCAGGGCAAGGATCTGCCCAGCTCCTATGTATTGGCTGAATTAATCTGCTATGGATTGTTAAAATTTATTCATTAAATTTATATATCTCCCTATCTCAGTGTTGTGACTTTGGATGGCTTACAGAATTTTAAAAAAGCAATACAAAGATAACCAAAAAAACAGGAAAAATTAAAAATATTAGAAACAAAACTGTTAACCATAAAAATAATCTTTGAGAGAGCACAATTCATTTCCTATAAATATAATCATTTAGCAGCCTATTCACCAACTTTCCTCATTGAATTATCAGCCACTGCCATTTTTACCTGGTGATGTGAGAAAGATTGGCACTTGATTTGTGCAGTCTTTTGTTTTTTATTTTTGACATGGAAATATTGATTCCCTGGAAGACAGTTGCTTTCCAAATAAATGCCGACTTTCCAGGAGACCAATACACTCAGTGTCAAGACAAACAAACAAAATCTTGGCTGATAAGTAGACCCAGTTTAGGAGAGACAGGTGAAGTAGAAAGGAAATCTACCAACCTGCCTGCAAGCTCCTTCCATTTGCTTTGAGAATCTATAAGATATCCTGGAAAACCATCTTTTTTTTTAAAGTCATTTTCCAATGACTTGAGGTGCCATAGAAACTTGACATCTGGTTTGCACAGAGTGGATATTTCAAGTGTTTGTTTGCTTTTGAGATAAGCTATTAATGTTTTAGGGCATGGGTGTCAAACTCGCCGCGTCACGTGATGTGTCGTGACGTATCGCAACCTTTTCCATTGCCGGAGCTGGGGTGGGCCTGGCCTCCGAATGATGCAACCGGCCAGCGGGCTGGCAGTTTGACACTCCTGTTTTAGGGGACCAATAGCTCTATAATCATATGCTAATAAACTATGAAAAAATGCAGATGACTGTCCAAGGGCAATGAAGGAATATAAGATGAAGTGGAATGTGCCTAAGTCTTCCAACTGTGCTCTTCCTCACATTATGAGGAACAAGTGGCGGTGTTTTTCCTCCATGGTTGATGAGTCATGGTGGGAGAGGGGCCAGGGAATACTGTTATCCCAGTACTGCCTTGCATGATATTTCTAAGAACAGCATCACTACCCAGCGTCATTTTTGAAACAGAGTGAAGCTTAGCTGCGTGAGCAATATAAATTATATCAATACACTATTCTGTGGATTGGAGGACAGGAGGAATACAGCTCTGGAGAAATGTCCTAAAGTATATTTTTCCATACATAATTGGTATTACCTGGTTATATCATACTGTTGAAATTCCTCTGGCTAGTAAATTTTAAAAAGGGGAGGTCAACAAAACCAAATTGTTTAACCAGTGGATTTACTTAAGATGCCTTGCACACCTAAAATCAGGTTAGAATAGAAGTTATACTGGCAGGATAGAAATTAACAATTTTCTGCGGGTTTCAGATCAGATGAGTAACATACTCACTCCATTTCCATGGGAAAATGCCCTAAGTCTCCTTTACAGATTTCCTTTTAAAATGGTTTGTTGCCATGATTTAGTCACCATATTTTTCTTTATACCTTGGTTTTGTTTTTTTAGCTCATCAAACATCACAGCCACTGATTTACTAGGCAAGGTTGACTCAGCCTTCCATCCTTTTGAGGTCAGTAAAATTAGGACCCAGATTATTGAGGGCAATATGTTGACTGTGTAAACCACTGAGAGAGCGCTGTAGAGCACTGTGAAGCGGTATATAAGTCTATGTGCTATTGCTAAGTGCTATTGCTGTTGGGCACTCAGAGTTGGTTGTACTACATGCCTCTTAGAATTAATGTGGCTATTCTCACATGATCTAGAGGTGGGTTTTTTTTGTTTTTGTTTTTCCCAAAAACTTTTTGGCCGCTTTGAATTAATATCTTAATCAAATGAGCCAATCCTAGAAAATCAATGGAAGATCAGATTTCTCCCCAGAATAACTGTGAATGTCAATATCTACTCACAATAATAAAATATAATTAGGAATATGCTATTGCCCACTTGATCAAAAATGTGAGGTAATTTTGAGATGGCTAAAAATATCTGGCAGGCTTGCAAGGAAATTTTATAACAATAGGGATGGGAATGGACTGAGTTACCATTGCCAGAGTAATTCATGCACAAAATCCCCACATACATAGGCATTTAAAAAAACTGTGACTTAAAATAGTCATGAAATATACACGGGTAGGCTAACTTGAATTTCACTCTACACTGACCATGATCTGGTACAAAACATTAATATTATGGAACCTAATTTATAGAGAAAAGTGCCCATAATGCAATGTGCTTTCTGGGGCTTCCTCTTGAAAACCAACCAGAATCTGCAATCGGTTCAGAATGTAGCAGCATATGTGCGGTTTTGGCACCCTGTAGTTTCTCCAAGTTATACTATTGTTGTTTCAGCTGTACTGGCTCCCAGATGCTTTCTGGGTAAAATTACAGGTGCCAATTTTCATGTTTAAAACAAGGCTAGGGTTATATGCCTCTCTCCTGAGGTTATCTGCAGACGCTTCCTTCTTAAATCCAGATTAATAGTAAGAGGACTGGGAGATAGCCATCAGAACACCAATTTTTTAAAAAGGGCCCATGGAACCTGGAAAATACAGATTTGTCTAGTCAGCTGCATATGTAGAGATTAAAAATATTCATAAATAATCTGGATTTGGGATAAACAATGTGCTAGCAAGTTTATGGAAAAAACGTGTTATTCAATGTAGTGACTGAGAAGAATTCTAAAAGAATCAACTTTAATTGGCTGCATGGTTAATTAGATGGCAAATGTAGCTCATTTTGTGGGTGTAAGGTTGACATACATACAAACAAACCACTTCATATATATAAATTGTTCAGGTCTGAGCTGTTGGCAATTAATCAAGAAAAAGATCATAGTGGGTCATAGTGGATAACTTAATTAAATGTCAATGTAGCATATAGCAAATGTGAAAAAAACAAATCATATGATGCTGTGAGACTTTACATAGTCTCTAATTCACCAGAAACCTAATCCTACATTCAGTAACTGGGTTATAGCAGAAAGAGAGAGATCTAGTGTATAGTCCCAGACTTTGAAGCTTTGGTCTTCTGCTTTTGCCTTTTGAAGTTAGTGAACTTTGGCTGCTCTACATCCAGCCTTGAAACTTGGAGACATCTTTTCCATGTTCACAAAACAGTTCTGTTTGCTCAGAGTGGTAATGATTCCTGCCTTGGCACTTTCAGCCCTTACAGCAAGAAATTACTAGAAAATGGATTGAAAATAGAATTGTCAACATTCTAGCATTCCCACTTAAACTGATGCGAGGTCTACATTTAGATTACTGAATACAGTTCTATTTGTCAAATTTGAAAAAGGTTATAGTAGAACTACAAAAAAAAAAAATAGATGAGGCCATTGAAAGAATAATCAGGTTTAGTTCCAAGTTGGGAGTAAGACACCAGAAATAAAATGGAGGCTAAGATGCTAGAAATAAAATGGAGGCTGCTTAGGAAAGAAGGTTAGCAGCCTCCATTTTATTTCCAGCATCTTACCCTCCATTTTATTTCCAGTGTCTTACTCCCAGCTTGGACCTGGACCTGATTTTTCTTCCCACAAGGCCAATTAAAATGATTGGAGGCTTGACTTTTTTCTTTATGAAAAAATGATTAAGCTGTATAAAATCACAGGTGACATGGAGAAAGTAGACAGGGAGAAGTTTTTCTCCCGTTTTCAAAATACTAGGACAAGGGATCATGCAATGAAACTGAAGCTGGTTGGAAGGCGATTTAAGAGAGATAAAAAAAACACACCTTCAAGCAGTACATAATTACCCTGTGGAATTCATTATCACAAGATTTGGTGATAACCACTAACATGGATGCTTTAAATGAAGATTGGTTAAATTCAGGGGATGAGTCTATTGAGGCCTATTAGTTTTGAAAGTGCAAAATTACCTCTGGGTTTGGGAAGTGTGCTTCCAAATCTAGTT
Source organism: Protobothrops mucrosquamatus (assembly GCF_001527695.2). NCBI lineage: Eukaryota > Metazoa > Chordata > Lepidosauria > Squamata > Viperidae > Protobothrops > Protobothrops mucrosquamatus. Next base: position 62,903 of record NW_015387691.1, read on the forward strand.
GCTGGTATGAACAATAGGAAAGGACTGTGTCTCTTCTCTCCTGTTTGCAAATGCACCAGGACCATCTTGTTGGTAATATGAAAAAATAGTTGACTATGTCTCAACTGACCCAACAAGGCTGTATGCCTTGTGATTCATTATAGGCCACATGACTCCTTTCTCCAAGGCTGATTTATAAAATTCCAAATTAGCTCATTTTGTCAGCTTCCCTTCCTCCACCTTTAATTGGGTGTATTGTCTCTTAGTCTCTTGTGACTTCTTAGGAGTGCACTGACTCAATAGAACAAAACTCCAATGAAGATTTCTGTTATTATATCACAAATATTTACCAATGTCACACTTCTGTTATTATGATGATTATTTTGTAATCTTTAACAAGATGACAGTAAATAATAATAATTAGTAGGCGTCTTGGGTGCAATCTCAAAACATCTATAGCACCATTTGAACACCTTTGGCATTGACAAAATTGCCATCAGTCAGATGCAAAAGACAGCTTTACTTGGTAGAGCTTACAACATACCTTTAATACCATCAAACAACATCTGTCTGTTCCAGGTCCTTGGGAAGGACTCAGTAGGTGGCTAAAATGCCAAATCCTGTCTAAATATCTGGCTGGCTGCACAACGAACCATAATAATAATAATAATACAAGTACAATTATTTGTCCATTATAAATATCATACTACAGTAAAGAAATTCAACACTTCTGAATAATTGTATGTATGCATGCATACATACTAGTCACATTAGTAGTGCTTCCTGTGCCTTTGTTTTTTAAAGTTTCAGAAAAAGTTTTGTATTCATGTGCACCTCTGATGGAAATTACAAAATGATTTTTAGGCTAAAAACTGATCTCCTGAGATTATTTCTCTTTCAGTGCATTTTTTCACCAAGTCTTTGTATTTCTATATTGCTTTTGCATTCTATGCAAAGGAGCAGATTTATGGATTCTAGTCACATATCTGACTATGATTGAAGGAATTTGGCATGGAAATTTTGATAGATAATTGATGTTGTGGTATTTGAATGAGGGAAGGGAAAGTAATCCTATCTACAGTGGAGCAATTGCTTCTCACTTACGCTTGCTGAAGACCCAGCTGGACCTTTGTTTCTTCAGTATTTTAAGACTTGGACTGAGTTAGACATCTGTACCATATTTTCACTGGCCAATTAGTTAGATTAAGGAGGCACCTTATTGTATTTGGATTCTGCTGAAATATATGCTTAAATATATAGTTAAGTTAAGACATAGTTGTTCACAGTATAACTATAAAAATGTTTTAATCATATTTTAATCATATCATTATATAATATCTTATATTACATCTGGAAATTGTTTCAGGATATTTCTTACTTCATGAAACATCAGGAAGCTGATCCTCTGTCCCACTTGTCCTGTCCTGTTTTTTTAAATACTGCATATACTATGAATTGAGGTTCATAAAAGGCTGTGGGCCATGCCACATAAGTGCATCAACCTTTAGAATCCATAGAGCTTTTGTTTTCCTTAACCCGGGTTCATAGATTGTCCCCAGCTCATTTGTGACATTGTGGCAAGCTGGGGAGAGTTTTAAAATGAAGTATCATTGTTCGCAACATAATCAGAATTCAGATATCCAGATTCCTTGCTAATGAGGATACAGGATTTTGACCCTGTATTCTCATTGTGTCATGGAGAAGAAGTCCTTCTGAAGGACTGTTTCCTTCTGAAGTTGAACAAACAGCCATGGATGATGTATGAATGTGAATGGGTGAGAAGGCAAAGGCATGATTTATCCTTTTTACTGGCTGGTTTGTTCTCGTTTGTGCACAGCGCTTTGCTGTAGCAAAGGAAAAGTGTGCTTGTATCCTGCTTCCACTCCCGAAATTTCCTTCAGGCTTTTTTTTTTCCTTTTTGGTGTATAAAGCAGCCATCTGAGAGGAATAAAATAATTTTGAAGAGAATTATATGGCAAGAATTTTGACAATGAATGGAAGATTGTAATTACTCTCTTCCATTAGACTCAGTGGCTGTGGACAGATAAGCTGTATTGAAATGTGTGACCAGGGCATGGGATCATGGATTGTCTTTCAGTGTTGTCATGGCAACAGTGATGCAGGTGGCCTATAACTGCCTGGCTGTCAGATCTTATACATCAAACTGGTGCTAAGTGAAAATATGTTAGAGGCATTGGGGGGGAAAATTGCCAGCAGTATTTGTAGGATCAGGTGGGGAAAAACTAGTCTCTTTTGGCAGAGCTGTTTTAAAACAAAAGAACAATTTATAAATGGCTTTTTAGGCATATGCATATTTTCATATATTTTCTTGAGAAGGGGGGAATCTGCTAAGAAGTGCATTGTGAATTTGTGTAATTATTCAAGACTTCAGAGAAGTTGAGATGACATTATTATATGGAGAATAGCAGAGGAAAAATATGTTCCAGATAACAAACTCTATCAACTCACAGAACCTCAAAGGTTTATAGCAGCTCTGTCTTGTAGTTCTGATCAACGTTATCTGATTGATAGTAAAATTTACAGACATTCCATTAAAATGATGGAGGAAAAGGACTAAGAGATATAGAGAAAAAGACATTCTGAAAGATCTAGATAGAGCTCACCTTAGTTAAAATTTAAAAAGAAAACCTAGGTTAAAGCAATAATGGCTATTCTTTAGTGTTAATCTTTTTCAACCATAAAGTGCTTTGTAATAATTACACATTCTACCTTGGAACAGCCTAAAGATGATTGTTCTCATTTTATATGTCATGCTTAATCTGACTGAGACAAAAGCTGAACATAAACTGACTTTTTATTTCCAAGACACAGTCACCAACGTTTTCCAACATTTTCTGCTTAAAGTTATGTGAGTTTCTCCTCATCTATTGAGAATTGAATCCTAGAATTCCTGACTAATTTGACCAGTTCTAGGATTGTAGTCCCAATACACCTGGAAGGTCAAGGATAAGAAGACTAAGCAAAGAGGACAAGTTTTGTTATTGCACAATTACTTCAAGATTCAGTTCTGTTGGAACAACATGTTATGGAGATCCTCAGTTGTTATAAGCTGAGTTATCAGCTAATCAGGGATGTCAAACTGCCATCATTTGGAAGCCGTGCCCACCCCATTGCCGACAATGGCAAAACTGTTCCGATACGTTGTGCGATATCACGTGACGTCGCAAGTTTGACATGTCTGAGCTAACTGATAACAAATCAATGTTCATGGTTGAATTTTTTTTATCAAGAAATGCAGTGATAATAAAAATGAGACAGTCTTAAAATCTCAAATATTGAGTTGTTTTATGCATGAGGACAAATGACAGAAATCTGAAGTCTTCCTTGACTATCACATTATTAATTAATAATTATTGACTATTACTTACTTTTCATTTAACACTTCCATCTCAAACTGTAATTTCCCTATGGGAAAGCTTTAATTACTACTTTTAAAAAAACTGTGTAAGAGAAAGGGCAAATTATTAAATACATTGTTTAAAAATAATATTAAACATGTTGAATTTTAAGTTACATTTAAGGCAATTAACATAAATTTTAGAATTACTGTGTGGTCCCTGGCAGACCCATCCTGGGGAGAGTAAAAAAATTAATCATGATTGCAACTGTGACCATACGATTGAAGCCCTGAACCCTTTTCACTTGTGGTGAAATCAAAAGCTTATTAATGCAGAAATCCAGAAAAGGTTGGGCATATTTTTCTAGGCCAAGGATCTGAGTAAAATTATTTATTTAACTGTATAGTGCATTGCTTTTTAAATGTTTATGTCCTGTTCTGGATAAATGCCTCTCCCACATTCTCACAATGAAATACACTAATCAAAAACACCCTAAAAAAGAGAAAAGTTGTTACCTGAGAAAAAGTTTGACAAGATAATCTATTATAACAGGTAAAGTATGGTAAGGGACTTGCAAAAATTGTCTCTGTTCTTGAGCCTACTGCTTAGAAAGGAATGATAATCAAATAATTGCTTTGAGAAAGCCAATAAAAATGAATAACAGATGTGCATGTGCTATAATATTGAGCCCCATGTCTTTTTCTCACTGTGTCTAGCTAATAGTCGTGAGTGTCCTTTCAAGCTTCTGCCAGTAATAATAGTAGTGCTAATGCAGAGAGAGCATCCCCAAATGTCTCTTATGTCAGTTTTCTTCCTTGGACCGCCTGATCATTTCCCAGGGAGTAATCAGGACTTAACCTAATCAGATTTTAGCTTTCCTTCCAGAATCCTCTTTTCTCAAGTATGCTTTTTATATTGTCACCCCACTGCTGTTTGTCTGTTTACTAGTTTTTTTTAATATAATTATTTTCCTGTTCAGAAGCATATTTTTGTTGTTTAAATGACCCCTATGTAATATGAGTTGAGTGGTAACTAGTCAACTGCCTAGAGTCTTTCTGGAAGCTAGCAATCTATAAATAGATGTATAAATAAATAAACAGTGACTTATTTCCTGGGCTTGTGTGTCTGTGTATACGTACATACAGTACATACCTGAAAATTAGGAGAGTTTGATTATTTGATATATACCAACGTAGATACACTATCTTTATTGATTAAAAACAGCACAATTGTCTTCCTTTTAATCAATTTGCTTTCCAATTTAATTCTCTAATTGATAGAGGCAAATTTTGTTTCTGATATCTGGCAGATCAATGGCCACAGGAAGCAGAGGGGCTGAGCCTGAGCAGAGTTATTACCTCATTATCCATGGCACAGGGTTAGTTTGACCATCTGTACTCTTGCAGCGAAGGGGAAGAGGAGGATATGGACACTAGTTAATAATATCTTTTGGAATGACATAGCTTCCCAGCTGAGTTTGTGGTTCACAGGATAATCACAAACCTACCTAATATTGTGGGAGGAGGGTTTTCTTAGAAGGGATGGCTCAAGCTGCTGAACTACCCTCTGCAGATCAAGCATACAGAGCAGCTTTTAGTAATTTTCTCGATGCTTTGTCAAGTAGTAGCTATTTGCCACTGAATGTTGCTAGAAAGCTTAAGGTGATTGAAGTCTCATAAACATTTTATTCATAAAAATAAAACATAGACAAAGAATGAAAGAGAAAAGAGGTAAATTTGCACTACACTGATTTTTACAATAGGAAAATATTAGCTTGAAAATACTAATTAATTAGTAAGGATTCAGTTAAACACTGACATTGGTAAAAGACTATTGTAATAACAAGTACAAGTATGGTCCAGTTGTTACAAGCCTTTAAAAGAGAATAATATAAAGAAGCCAATATTAAAGTAATCTTGTTTTAAAGCTATTTCTTAGCATTTACAAATATTAACATGCTTTTGTTACGTCATGTAAGATATTGGATCTTTTCAGTTATTTAAATGAAAATATTTGTATGATTATTAGAGATGATATAGCCTCCCATTTTTTCATTTCATCATGGGCATAGAATATATTTTGGTAATTGACAGTCTCCTTGTAGGAGAGGAAAGAATTGTGGTAATGTCTGGTTCTCAGAAGCTTTAGTAATAGGCAGAGGTAGTGCGGTGAGCATCCATAACTGGATGTCTGTGGATCATTTCCTTTCTGCCTATTAAGTTCTCTGCCTAATTTTTCTGAGATTTAGATAAACAGACAGATACACGCACCAATCTGCAGCAACACTCAGATTTCTGAGAATATCAGAGGATCATATAAGTTTCCTAGATATTTTTTTTAGACAATTGAAACTGGTTCAATGTTGTAGTCTGTTTTGTTTGGCAAGATGCTCTGCAGCCCAGAAAACTGCAAAGGTCTGTTGGGGCTCGTAGTGAGCATTTTGTTTGGTTAGAAGGTATTGAATGCATTCTTATCACTTACCTTTTGATAAATCGGGGATCTGTAACTGGTCATCCCATCTTGACATCCATTTTGTGAAGAGATGGTCCTCCCTAGTGATAGGTAGTTGAGAGTGTCTGGAACATGTTCCTAGAAATCCAGTTGTGCTTGGATTGTCTATTTTTCATAATGGAAAGGAAAGATTTTCATGTTCTTACAATATCAGTCTGTATTTCTGGTCTGAAATAATTGTGTCACTGTGCCTTGCTGAAAAGGAAGATTCAGATGCAAAATTTAGGGTCTTCTTTTAATCTCTCCTTATTTCTCTCTTTTCAGCTTCTATAATATGCATGTAATTAATGGGTATAAGAACAGAGAAAGAGAGTCAGTGTGGTAGTTAAATTATTTTTAACCTCTAGGCTCTAGTCTACCCTCAGCCATAGTAGTTCATTGGATAATTTTGGGCCACCACATTTTTCTCACATACTGTGAGAAAAAATAGGGGGAGCATTATGTATGCTTCCTTGAGTTCCTTTGCACAATAATGGAACATAAAACTAATAATTATAATAGTTTTATTTCCAGGGAATGTTTATTATTAATTTAGTATCCCAGTGTTGCATATCTCCTGGAGTAAGAAGTTGTGGAACTTCAATAAAATAGGTGAAATACTAATTGCTTTCTACTTTTGATATTTGTTTTAACAACAGGTATAAACAGCATCAGTAAAATACTGCCGTCTGTTACATTTTGTTTTAGCCTAGACTAGTGGTGGCGAACCTATGGCACAGGTGCCAGAGGCGGCACTCAGAGCCCTCTCTGTGGGCACTCAGAGCCCTCTCTGTGGGCCCCAGTCCTAGGCCTTCAGCTGGGTTTTATAAAACCTTTTTCTTTAGGCCTCCGCCACCATGTGCAAAAAAAAAAAAGGTTCAATCAATCAATTTCAACTTCTCGCAGAAAAAAAAAGATCTTGCAAAGTTGGAATTGATTGATTGAACTTTTTAGTCCCACCCAGTCTGTCGTTACCACTGCAGCCACGTTCACCCAATTGGCCATGCCCACCCAATTGGCCACACCCAGCCAATGGGCCACACCCACCCAGCACTCGATGATGCATAAGTGGGTTTTTGGTTGCAGTTTGGGCACTCAGTCTCTAAAAGGTTCACCATCACTGGCCTAGAAACATACTGTAATGTATTGAGGTGAATTACTTGGAATTGTTGAAAAAACGGTCATAAGACTCTGTCAGTTAAGAGCCAGTCTTGCTGTCTACATGCTAATTATCTTGTGTTAAAGTGGGAACTAATACTTGAATCCTATTAGCTGCCACCTAGTTGTTGAGTGTATAAATAGGGGTGGAGCTGCAACTATCCAGGCTTCTGTTTAAACCTTTAATAAAGAGTTGTTTGTTCACCTGCTGCCTCGTCGATGCCTCACAGAACACCAAACATAACACATACCATTTTCAGCAAGCATTTAGGTTTAATGCCAGGTACCTCAAATCAACTCATGTTAGTTTACACTTCATCAACTGTATGCTAGCTTGTTTGTAATGTGATGCAAGAACATTAAGTCATTTACCAAGTCATGTTGTGATGCTTTTTTTGGCTACAAGTCACCCTGAACACTTGGGTTCCTTACATAGTTTACTTGCAATGATAAAACAATGCAAAGAACATTGGAAAACTGAAGTGGCATCTGGGTCCTTGCAGAAGGAATGCATGGACTGTTTTCATTTAATTTACTATAATATATATTGAGAGATGTTAAATAAGCAAGAATGTAAACTTTACATTTCCCACATTCAGATATAAATGTTTTCTGCAGCACATTGTTTCTGCTAACTGGTGCGCCGAGCATGTAAGAGATATGCCTATATGCTATTTATCAGAATATTTTAATAATCAAGGACCATATTCAATACAGGATGGCTGGTTTTGTGGGGACATATTCTTCAATTTTAACTCTGATATACTGTTTGTAGAATTTATACTACAGTGTTCATGGGTTTCCCGTTAGCAGATTATACTAACAATAATCACCTCACATTTGAATTATTATGATTTACTCTAAGTGGCACTTCTCTTGAAGGTCACTTGAAAACCACTACAGATAGTACTTGACTTACAACCATTTGTTTAACAACTGCTTGAAGTTATGATGGTGCTGAAAAAAAATGACTTGCAATTGCTTCTCATACTTATGACTGCTGTAGTGCCTCCATGGTCATGTGATCAGATTTCAAGTGCTTGGCAATTGGCATGTATATACAACAGTTGTAGAGTCCCAGGGGCATGTGATTGTCATTTGCAACTGTGAGCTTCTGACAAACAAAGTCAATGGGACAAGCTGGATTCACCTGACAACATAGGATTCACTGCATCTCTTAGCCACAGATGTTCCAGTTCCAACTGTGGTCATAAGTTGAATACTACTTGTATTGCCATATTATGCCACTGTTACAGCAGTTGTATTGGCTGCTGTTACTTCCAGGTGTAATTCAGAGTGCTCATTATAAAGCTCTATATAGCTTTGGAATGGGAAACTTTCAAGACTGTCTCTACCAGGTAGAATCTGTCTGCCCAATAAGATTCAGCAGAGTTGGGATAACTTGAGATAGGACAAATGAAGCTGGGAAACAATTGTTCTCCGCTCTGTTTTTTAAAGGTTGTTAAAATGGTGCATTTCCATAGAGACTTTGGAAACAAATATTTTTGTGTTCAATTGTGCTGTTTTCCTGATAATTAAGATGAAGACGCTGGTGTTTTAAGTGTAAGAATACTGAGATTTTGATTGACTTTGATTGATAACTTTTTTTTATTCTGGTTGTATTGGACAACAATGCAAATTGCCAATATTTAAAAATTGAGGCAGCTTAATGTTACAATAAATAAATCTCAAAATGGCAAGTAAGCTTGTTAACAGTTTTTAGGACCATAGTGAGAGGGAGATTTGAAGGCTGCAGAAAACGGGTAATGTAGGTCTGGATATTGCTCTGGAATCACTGGTTGTGCGTTCTTACTTGTACAATCAAAGAAAAGCATTCCTTTTTTTAAGGAAGTGAATCACTTATTTTAAGGAAATGAATGCCACTGGGATCTAATTGCAATGTTATGTTAGCTGTTATGTTATCTGGGGGAAAATGCTATATTGTTTACTGGGGTTGCCTGATAGAAATAAACTGTTGACTATACATAGCTTTTGAATGACAGAAGATGTGGAAGTGTGAATTCTGCTATTGTATATGCATATGATATTACGCATATCTTTAAACTAAATTACTTGATACCACCTGGGGAAAAATAGCAGTGTGACCAGCTCAGGCTGTGGCACACTTACAAAAAAAGCTTGATTACTTGGAATATTCTCAAGGCTGCCTGTTCTATTTTTGGCTATAACCATTTTATGGTACTTTGTTACTGTCATAACCCCTGAAAGTCAGCAAATCCTAGTACAAATTCTGCATTTTTTTTCTCCTTACTTTTGATTCTCTCATTCAACCCGCTTAAGGTTTTTGGATTTACTTCTTTACAGAGTTTTTCATGTACTTAGAAATTTAAAATTTCTCCCTAAAGTAGCTCTATATTTTAGTGTGGATAAGATCAAATTAGAAATATAATTGGGTTCAGTGTTTAGATTTTTAAAGTACATGTCTAGTTTAAAGAATTGGCAGATCTGATGCATATATGTTGTGCCCTGTCTTAAAGCATCCGCATTATTAACTTGCAGTTGTGGAGATACAAAACAACAGATATTCTTATGTTCCTTGGTCTTGGAATAAGCTAAAACCTGAAAGTTGAACTATCAGAGTAACATAGGAAAGATTAGTTGAGGGAACTTGAGCTTTTGGGAGCTATTTTAAAGTGCTGTAATAATATTTGGCTTACAAACTATGAATTCTTGGTAGTAATATATATTTAAATAAATGATCTACTGATGTGTATCTCACTACAATATTTTCTAAATGGAAGGAAAAGCAGACATTTACAGTGTACTATAACTGAAGCACAAATCCTTTTCTTTCTTTCTGTTTTATGTATAGTCATGGTAATTTGCATTTGATGTTCAGGACCAATAATAACCAAGTATGTGGAGTAAAGTTCAGATATATGAAACAGCTGTTTCCTGAATCTGTATGTTGGTAAAGGTGGAAATGAAGCAGTAACAGGAACAAGTAGCCAGGAATGTTTTCAATCTAGTTGAGAATTCTATGCCAATTATGGTTGTTGTAGAAAATTGTTTGTTTGTATGATCTTAAATTGCATCAAGACCAAGTAATTGCAGTACATTTAGCGTTTAAAAAGTGGGCAGAAACTGGACTTAGTTCTTATTAGGATACCCTCCAGATATATAGATTCCATATCCCAGAATTCTTACCTATTAAGATACTTGGGACGACACTCAGTTTAGTGAAGACTACTTTCACTGTTCTGAAATTTCTGATTAAGCCATTTTAAAAAGAATGTCACTTGTCTTTTGCATCAACTGTAGAGATTGCTGACCTGTTGCTGTTCAGTTTGACAATCTGATTATCTCCATCAAAGCCCTACAGAATTTAGGACCAGCGTAGGTGAGAACTTCCTCCCTCTGTGAAGTCTTATTTTTCTGTATCAACTCCATCTTTGCCTGCATTTCTACATTGTGCTAAATTGTAATTCATAGTTTACAACCCAGTGGTTTAAAACAAAACTATAGCTTGCCTTAGTGCGATATGTGAAGATAGTCTGAATTAAAAAATGCTTCCTGGAAGATTGGCATTCAGACAAATGAGCCATCAATAGAAACATAGAGTTAAATCTTATTTATATATCTTTTAAAAGATTCAATCAGTAATCTAGAAAGGAAGCAAACAACTTAGAATGTATGTCCCTCAGCAGCCAACACACAGGTAAGCAGGAAACAGCACTACATAAAACAATCAGGGGAAAGAAATTACTTAATCAAGGAACCATCAAACAGGAAGTCACATCATTACCAATAGTAGCAGGGCAAGCTACTACATGTAAACAGTCAGCAAACCCCTCACTGATGGTATTACCTAGCCTGTGTAATGAAACATTTGCCAGAAAATGAGATAGCCTGGAGATAACTAAATAGTTCAACGCTTTACTGCATGTGTTCTCTTTTATTTGCAATCTCCCAATTGTACTCTGTGTAATATAGATGTTGCTGTTAGGATTTTTAAAACTGATCTGAGTGGGATTCTAGGGTACTGCCCAAGAGTGCCATACATTTCCTTGCACAATAAAAGTGGTTTGTGCAAAAAAGATACTTGTGGTGGGATTGAAATGGCAGTGACACACTCATCCTGGTTCTTGATTTCTTGGCAGCTTTTAATTGATATCCTTCTGAACCAGCTTAGGGGCTGGAAGTGGGAAGAATGGTGTTGAAATGATTTTCGGTGTTCAGTGTTGAATGTTGATTAAAGGAGAAGTCCAGTCCTTGTATATAAAGGCTCTTCTCACTCATGAGTAACAACTACATGAGGTCGCTGGATATGGTCATCTGTCAGCATGAAATTTGGAACCAACAGTATATTGATGATATCCAGTTAAATGTTAATCCTTATTTGTCTAAGTGATGCTATTAAAGTTGTGCTTCAGTGGGAGGAGGTTGAGTGGCCCGGAATGGAAGGAATAGACTCTGGTAACCCTAGTAAGACTGAATGGTTGTGAATTTGGATTCCACTCTCAGACAGACCTAGTACATAATGTGAGGATCTCCTAGACTCACAACACCTGTATGAAGAGCCATGACTCAGAGAGACTGTACAAACGTTTTCTTGCATGCCAGTTTGTGCCCTTTCCTGGATCAGAAGATCTACGTAGTCATTTATGCCTTGGTTACCTCATCTGGGTTTCTGCCACACACTGTGGATAGGGCTGCCTTGAAGACAAATCAGAGGTTAATAACTGGTGCAAAGTGTAGCAGCACAAGTACTTATGACAGCACCTTAATAGATCTATATAACATATTTACTTAGTTACACTGACTGCTAGTGGGTTTGGGGGTACAATTCAAAGTGCTTGTTATCACTTCTAAAGCCTTTTATAGCATAGGGCTTCATTATTTGGAGGTCTGTCTGTCTCCAATCATCACTCTCTCACCCATAATATAGAGTTGGCAGGTTCCAGGACCTGTCTTTAAGCAATGCCATCTTATGACAATAAAGAAATATCTATTCTCTGTTGGTGGGCCTGCCCTATGGAATACCATTTCCCCTAAAATCTGCATGGCTCTGACTCTGCTTTCCTTTTATAAGGAAGTCTTAAAGACCCAGCTTTCCCCAGCTATTTAATCAGGAAGACCCATGTTCTTCTCTCATGTGATTATCTTAATTTGTGAATTGCCTTGGTGGAATTTGTAAAACTGTATATGTTTTATTATACTTTCTAATGGATTACTTTTGGTGCCCCAAGTTGTTTTTGTGCTGGTGGCATACATCTCAAACAAACACACACACAAAATAATACACAATTACTTTCCCTTAGAAATCTTATTAAAAGTTGGCAGTATGCTGCAAAAGGCAAATTCTCAGAAATTGTAATCAGCTGCCATTGGCCTGTGTGTCAGGTAAATAGCAGCAGCAAAGAGAAATTTCCTGGTGTAGTTTGAAGCTAGCTGTATTCAGAATATGTGGAACTGGGAGAGTCAAATCTGCCTAGGTCAAGAACTGCACAATGTGTGAAAAACACAAATGGAGGTTTCAATAGCTCCAAAAGGAATTTTCCAAAATAAATGAAAGGGCAAAATAAATAGCATCTATAATTTAATATAAGTGAGTATAAAATGAAGCATGCTGGAGCAAAATCTGTTTTTACATATAGTGGCTTCCATGTACACATTAAATCATAAGGTGGTTTACTTCACTCTGCATAATATGCTTTTTGAACGTAGCTATTTGTGGTTTATTCAATAAACAGCTATTTTGTGCAATATATGAACCCAGAAACAGAAATGGATCCAACTGGTTTCAAAATACATCTATATACTTCTAAACTGTCATGTCTATAACCTCTAATTGAACAAAATGGTGCATCATATAGCAAAACCTTTTCAAGTAAGGTAACTCAAATGTGATAATTTACAAAATGCATCCAAAATCTGAGAACTATGACTCCTGTAGAATTGAAAAAATATAAAACATTTTAAAACAAAAATGATCATAAAGCGTTTTCTGTCATAATACAAAATGCCATAAAGCTTTCAGTGGTTAGTCCCTGATGTCCGACTGTGCTATGCAGTTCAGCCGACTGGGCTCCTTTCAAGACAGAATACTTTTCTGAAAATATCCCTGAATTTTTAACAATGTTTCAAGTATATTAGAAATTTTGCCATTGTTGAAGGCAATGATTTGTGTAACTATTGTGTAATCCTAATTTAACTTTTAGCTGAAAAGTCCATAGCACAAACATTTTAATACAGAATTATTTTAACTTTCGAACATTTTAGTTGCTATTCCCTTCATTTTTCTTATAACATACTTAAGTGTAGCAGTCAAAACTGTACACAATATTTCAATCTTTCAAACTGAGGAATCTGGTAAGGAAATATCTCTGAAACAATGACCCAACGAGTCACATGTTGTCTAGTCAATAATGAGATTTGGGCTGATACTGTCATGTGAGCAGCTCATCTGTAGCCTGGTGTGTAAATAGTTCATTTGGTGATAATTGTGAAAAAGGCAAATCCCATCTAGGGATCATTAGGAAAGAAATAATAAATATGCTACATTTAAGGATCCTTTAAGAAAAATGAAGGGAATAGCAACTAAAATTAGTTATACAAATTATTCATAGGGTAATTATGGAATATTTCATGAAATACTTTGCTGAAATCAAAATATATTGTGACTAAGTCATTCCTGTACCTCCCATTGTAAGGAAGGTACCCAATTAAAAATATATATTAGTCTAGCAAAATTTAACAAATTCATCGTGCTTTCTGGTTATTATCAGATTACCTATTAATTGTTTGATCTACTGTTCACTTTTCCCAGTTACCAATATCAATTGACTGGCTTGTAGTTCCTCCCTCCCCTTATTTTTTTTGAAGAAGGCAACATTTTTCTTCTGCTAGCTGTCTGGTGGATCATTTATTTTCCAGATATAAAAGTTTGAGATACAGTTACATGCAAAAGTTTAGGCAAGAATGTAGAATCTTAAGATTATTTTTTGAGAAGCATTCTGTAAGGAAATGAAAAAAAAAAATGAATAAGAAGAAAAATTCTTAGCTGGCCACAGGAAATATATGGAAGCTGTTATTCTATTTTTTTTTCACCTGCAATATTCACTGTTAGTTTATTTTGAATTTATAAACAATTATAGATACCAGAACACATTCAGAGTTGCAGAGAGAAATCATATTTAACTTTGTACCATGCTCAGATGTCTCAATTTTTGTTCACTTCTGGATTCATTGAAATACAGTTTGATGCTTAAACTTAATAAACTCACTTAAAATAAATAGCTAATGCCTAACCATAGTTATAATCCTTTTTGTTCTCTGAATCTTTCACTAGCCTCATCTCATTTAGAGCTTTAGCTTTCTTTACACCATCGCTTCAAGTCCACGCTACCTATATGCACTCTTTGTCTGCAATCTTTGTTCTTAGATTTTTTTTCTTAAGCATTTTGTGCAGCCATACTGGTTGCTTCTGGCTGTTTCCTCCCTCACCCACACTCAAATACTGTGCAGTTGTGCTTTTTATTGCAACATTTAGCTCACCTTGGCTAATCTCAAGAAGCTAAGCAGAGTCAGACTTAGTTAGAGCTTGCATTTGAGACTACAGAGATTCCAAGGCTGCAGGCTATAAACATCCCAAGGAAATATGCCAGAGGAAGAGAATATCAAATCATGCAAAGAAAATTTCATGGACATATCCCATTACTTAGTCAGCAATTCACTTGAAGTTGCTTTAGTTAGTCTTTTTTTTTTAAACATACTTTTAAAAGAATTCCCACCCAATTTTAGCACCTATATTAGTTTTTTCCTGAAACACCCAGATTATGGATCTCATAAACCTCTGCCTAACTACATATTTCTAATTTGATGAACAAACTTACCAATAAATTAGAGGGTGTCCTTGGTGCTCTCTGAGCTTGGTTTCTTGCAGACATTTCATTACCCAAACTAGGTAACATCACCAGTGCTAGTAAAGAGTACTGTCAGTTTATATTCTAGTGGTTTACCTGTCAGTGTGGGTGTGGGTGGTCTTAGAGATTCTTTGATTGGACTGTTTGTTGTTGGCTTCTTTGGCAGTTTCTTGTTTACTTGATCGTTGGTCTGATGTTAACCTTGGAGTTAATCTATACTAATCTGGGTGCTGATTGCTAATGGTGAGGTGTTTGGGTCTTTTTGTTCCTTTTTGGGCTGGGTGATAAGTCTCTTTTGTATAGTCTATCGATGTTGTTAATGTCTATGCATCTATTGATGGCTGATTTGTCAGAGTGCCAGGCTTCTAGAAATTCCCTGACATTTTTGGACTTGGTTTAGTCAAGGATGGTCACATTTTCCCAATTGAAACTATGGTTAAATCTGTCCATATGTTGTGAAATTAAAGTATTTTCATCATATCTTCTGACTGCTAGTTGGTGTTCATGGATTGTTCTGCCAGTCTTCTTCATGTTTGTCCTGCATAGCCCAATCAAAGAATCTCTGAGACCAGGCAAAAGACTGGGAGAATGAGTTAATATAGTCTTCCTTGATGCATTTACTTGGGACTGTAATCTAACATACTGTACTTGAAGATCATCAGCTGGAGTGGATTGTTGGTGAACTAATGTAGGAGTAGAAAACCTGATTCTTTTTAGATGTGTTAGACTTCAATTCCCATCAGCCCACACTAGCATATGGTAAGAGATTTAGTGACAATTATAGTTTATGTTGTTTTAAGTAGGGTAGAGGAGGTATCCAGGTTTAGATCCCCACTTGGCAATAAAGGTCACCAGGTAATCAGGCAAATTACTTTCTCTGTATCCAGCCTTATTTGCAATAATTTAGGCATGAATGCCAGCTGGGTGGTTTTGGATTGTTGTGTGCAAATAATAAATAAATAAATGAAAGATAATTTAGTACACTAGAACCTGTTTGGAATAAGGATATGATTAAAATTAAAATATAATACACATGAATAGGGAATTAAGTGATTTTATTTTATTTGAAAATAGTTCCTACTTTGTGTGCCAATGTTTCAACATATTCATCTGCATGTGATTCCCAAATAAATGCATATAGAATTGGCAGCCTAAGATGACCTTCCACTGATTTGAATGTAGTTTACATTTAAAGATCAGCACGATCTCGGTTCAGTAAGTAACATATATCTCTGCTAAAAAGCAAGCTAGGAGCCTAGCTAATCTTAGTTCCTTTCCAATGAATAAGCTTCTGTCCTGCAACATAAAACCTTGTTTGATTCAAATCCAGACCACCATTTGCCATGTTTCCATTTCCTATTATGTTGTTTCTCTGCCTTCCCGCCTGATGGTACACATTGAAATGCAAATGATGACAGTAATTGTTTGAGACCTTAGAGAGTGACTTGGGAGATATGCAGCAGGGAGTTAAGTAACTAAGTGACAAATCATTGTGCTGTAGGATCATAAGCTGCAACTTATGATCCTATTGTTTTATCTCAAATTTAACCACTATTGTTTTATCTCAAATTTAAATGAATTGTTTTATCCACTATTGTTTTATCTCAAATTTAAATGAATTGTAACATATTAATCGGAAGACTTACTACTATTTGATAAGTAAATGTTTCTTCTAGCAAATTCTTATGACTCCATGGACATAACCCTGTTGAAACAATAACAGGAAAATGGTTTTATTGTGCCAGATCTGGCACAATATTCATGTGAAAACCGAGGACATATTTTTTTATTTTTCTATTGTTCAGGTGAACTACTGATAGCAGCTGGTTAAAAATATCTTGCTTTGGGAATCATAATCTGTACATGTATACATGCTGATATTTTCCATTTGGAGAAAATGCTCTTAAAAGTAAAATAAAAAGACTGATATTTGAAGGCAAATTGGATCAATAGCATTCTAAATAGTTGCATTCTGAAATTTTTAAACAAACATCTATGAAAGTGTTTCTATTAATGCATTTGTTATGGGGCATTTTTTTGTAGAATTAAATCCAATATACTAAATTGGATTGGATGAAATCTTATCTTGGAATATGAATACTTGGGGGAAAAGAATTGCACACATTGTGATCCAAACAAATGAAATTTAGCAAATAAGTAATTGTCATTAATGTTGATTTATAAAACATTGGCTTTTTGCATTTAAAAAGTGATGATTACAGTACAAGTGGTGTGATTTAAAAATATTTTTTTGTTTCTATTTAAATCAAGATTTAAATCAATCAACCATAAGGGTTTTTCCTTATGGTTGAGTTAATGTATGTTTACCCATCCTTGGTAAGCAGAAAAGTATACTGGCATTTTTGAGAAACATCCCATATATTTAATTTCAGCCAGGAAAGCAGATATTCCCAGAATGATTTATATATTTTTATATATAAATTTTATCTGCAATAGGCACCCTGTATCCAAAAGTGAAGTATTTTAGTTATGACTGGCATTAAATTTATTAAATATTATTTCAGAACTACTAGGAAATGCCATTTCCTTGGGTATGACACTGAAAAAAACCCATCCATCCCTTTTTATGTTTGTTGTATAAATATCTGGTTCATTTTCTGCCTTGATTTCTATAATTTCTCATGTCCAATCTATGTTCAGAATTCCACTCACAAAAAAACTACCTCTTCTGTTTACCAATAATGTGATACTTCATTTACAGATGTCCATAGGTTGCCTACCACGTGTAGTTGAATCATGACAGCAAGAATGAGCAATTGTATTTTCCAGTTGGTTTTGATGATTATCATAATTCCTGAGCATCTCATAGTCTCTTACCTTAGGTTATATGGTAGCTAGGACTTACAGGAATTTCATCATTTAGTTCAGAGGTCTCCAACCTTTTGGGCAACAGGGACCGGTTCTGTGGAGAAAGGTTTTTCCACGGACCGGAGAGTGCATGGTTTTGTGTGCTGCCTGCATCCCACAGATGGGGATTTGTTTGTTTGTGCGGACCGGTTATTGGCATGCTGCAGCCCAATACCGGTCCACAGACTGGGGGTTGGGGACCCCTGATTTAGTTGTACACATTTTGAATACATTGGGTAGTGAAGGCTGGGCTACTTTGTTGTTCTAAAATTGGAAAGATCCAGGTTCAAATCCCCATGAAGTTCCTTCAGTGATTTTAAGACAGTAGCCAATTTTGAGTTAAAAATACACTAGTAGACTAAAAAAATAATAATGTATGTTTAGAATCTGAGATCATCCTACACCTATGGCGTTCGATGACAGTAAGAACCAGTTTGCCAGTGGTTAAAGTGCTAGGCTATAAACCAGGGAACTCTGAATTATAATCCTACCTTAGGCAGGAAAGCTGGCTGGCTGACTTTGGGCCACCTCTTTCCAGCCAACTCACTTCACACGGTTGTTTGTTGTAGGAAAAATAGTAGGAGGAAGAAGTATTAGTTATGTTCACCACCTGAGGTTGTTTATAAAAATAATATGGGTTGATAAAAATAAAGGTTCAGGGAGTAGGTAAAGGATATAATAGTTAACATTGTGCATTAACTATAGTATTCACTACCACAGGAAGCACTAGTGAACACTAATTTGATTGGCTTTGAAATCAGATACGCTCACGGAAGACAGGCATCTCAATGGCTAGTTTACCTCAAGCATCAGATGCCATATGCCTCTGAATTCTAGCTGCTGGGGAATGTGACAGGAAAATACAGTGCACTGAATATCTATGCAACATCTGATTGTTAAAATTGATGATAGGTCTTTGATCTAACCCATGATTCTTTTTATATTTTTCCTTTTTGGGGGATAGATTACAAAACATGAATATATGGCAAAAAAAATAAATGTTGCCTTCTTGATTGTTGTTACATTCCTGCCCTTGCTCAGTTGTCCTTTTTTGGGTTATAGTATGATTTTCTCAATTCTCTTTTGCTTCTTCCTATATACAGAATTCTCTTTTAATTCTAAAGAACCATGGTGGTGAGAAGGCAGTATTGTAGGCTAACTCACTGCTCACTGCCAGGAGTTACATCCTGACTGGCTCAAGGTTGACTCAGCTTTCCATCTTTCTGAGGTCGATAAAATGAGAAGCCAGATTGTTGGGGGCAATAAGCTGACTCTGTAAACTGCTTAGAGGGGACTGTAAAATACTATGTAAAATACTATGAAGCGGTATATAAATATAAGTGGTATTGCTATTACTCTGCAACTGTATTTGGTGCTACTTTCTTCTTTCAAATCACTCCTTAAAAAAGTAAATACCTTTTCTGAAAGGTTATTGATTGGCTGGGAAGTTTGGAAGTTACAACTCTTAATTCATTTAGAAAGCACCAAGTTGAAGAATACTGGTTTAGACTGGGTGATCTTGAGCCAGTCATCCTCTCCCAATCCTAAGAAAGAGGCAATAGCAAGCCACTTGCGAAGAAAACTTCAGGGACTTGTCCTGATATTTGCCAGATTTTTTTAAAAAAAAAACTGATTTAAACATGTACATGCACCCGCACACACACGCACATACAGACAAAGGTGAACGACTATTTATGAGCTCTTAAAGGACTTACATTTAATAATAATAATAATGATAAAGTTGGAAGGGACCTTGGAGGTCATCTAGTCCAACCCCCTGCTCAGGCAGGAAACCCTATACCATTTCGGACAAATGGCTGTCCAGTCTCTTCTTAAAAACTTCCAGTGTTGGCACATTTACCGCTTCTGGAGGCAGGTTGTTCCACTGGTTAATTGTTCTGTCAGGAAGTTTCTCCTTAGTTCTAGGTTGCTTCTCTCTTTGGTTAGCTTCCACCCGTTGCTCCTTGTCCTGCCTTCAGGCGCTTTGGAAAATAGCTTGGCTCCCTCTTCTTTGTGGCAGCCCCTGAGATATTGGAACACTGCTATCATGTCCCCCCTCGTCCTTCTCTTTGTTAAACTAGACATACCCAATTCCAGCAACCGTTCCTTATATGCTTTAGCCTCCAGTCCCCTAATCATCTTTGTTCCTCTTCTCTGTACTCTTTCTAGAGTCTCAACATCTTTTTTACATCGTGGTGACCAAAACTGGATGCAGTATTCCAAGTGTGGCCTTACCAAGGCATTGTAAAGTGGTATTAATACTTCGCGTGATCTTGATTCTATCCCTCTGTTAATGCAGCCTAGCACTGTATTGGCCTTTTTGGCAGCTGCAGCACACTGCTGCCTCATATTTAGGTGATTGTCCACTAGGATTCATTACTGGTTCAATGCACATAAGGCATACCGGTATAAGGAAAGAGTGCTTGTGTGTATGATTGTGTGTATGGTTTGGCTGAAGGGCATAGAACTGTTTGAGCTACCTAAGGGTTTACCTTATTTGGAATGAAGGACAGTATACTATGATTAAAAATATGAATTTGGTGTAAGGCAGAAATATGATTTAGTTCCAGGATGGTAGAAGCTGAATAGCAGCAGCTGTCTGCAATTTGGGGCATAAACTTTTTCACTTGGAGATGTCCAAGATGCAAGTGATTTTAATGTGCTGTAATGGAAACTTATTCAGTTTGTATTATCTGTCAGATGCTCAGAGCTTCTCAGATGGAGCTTTCAGACATTCAAAAGATAGCAATCTGGGTGGAAACACTGTGTTTTTTAAATTAAGTTTTAAAAAATCTTTATATTCTTTGCAGTCTTTTTCCTGTCCTTATTGAGCAAAAAGCCTCAACTGTTATCTTTGAAAACAGAAGCCACAGTAGCTGTCTTTGCATTCTTTCCACTGATCCCACTCTTAACATGTAACAGTATTCTTGATTTCAGCAGACATTCAGACAGCCTATTTGGCTTTGCAAATGGAGCTGTGGCTTGGAGTCAGCAATGGAAGTAACTACTTTGGCTCTGCTACAAAAGAACATTCACCTAGGATGCATTCCAGCTGCTAAGTTGAAGGGGCGACAGTTCTGAGATTTCTCCTCTCCGTCCTCATTAGATGTCATTCCTTCTGTATCTTAGTGTTCTGCCCTTATGAGGCAATGGCTTGAGTTGCCATTTGAAAAAAGAAATAAGAAAGAACTCAGATAAGCCAGTTTGCTGTTTACTTTTCCTGTTACCAGACAAAATAATTATTGACTGACTCTGCATTCCTCATCTCTCTCTCTCCTTCCTGGTTTTTTTTTTTATCAAGCTGCTTTTATAAACGCAGTAGAGAATTCTTCACAGATGGGGGGTAGCAAGAAAACATTGTCTTGTGTCTGCTGTATTTTCAAGGCCTCCTGAAAATGAACTACTTCTCTGAATTACATTATTGTGAGGTCAATGTTTTGCTCCGTGAGTTTATTTTATTATGTATGCTCAGTTGTTTTTCCACCCTGAAGAATCCGAGTCTTGCTATTTCTCAGAATTCCTGTTTATACCATACAGAGGCACACGTATTTTCATGTATTAGTGAAAACTATTCATATTTCAGGCAAAGATTAATTACAGCTGCATATCTAAGGCTATTTCCAAAAGAGGAGGGAATCAATTGGACTAATATTTTCCTGTAATAGGTTATTTATTTATTAAATATATATGCTGCTCATCTCATAGTTAAAGCAACTGTTAAGACTTGTAGCATTTGGAAAAATGGTAAATCAATGCTGAGGGAGAGCTGAACTAAGAAAACAGAAAGTCAAAGCAGATTATTATTTTTTGAGTTGGAGATACAACAAGGGGAATCTGGCAGTAAATTTAACAACTGAACAGCTCAGAGCTAGCAAATTAGCAGCTTAGAAAAAGAAAGGGACTTTGCGCCTTTTAGAGGTATGGCTTTCATTATATCAAAACTCACACAAGGTTTCTCTTATATTCTGAAATGCAGTCTTTAAAAAGAGAGTTGGATTTTCTGAAGAAAGTTTAGAAGATCTTTTTACCTGAAATAAAGTTTTCTACAAATTAAGTTCTGGTGGCTTCAGGGATATGTGCATGTAATGTTTTGGCAGTAATATGGATTAGGCTGACCGTTGCTTTCTTTTATGAGGTTTTCTCAGTTTCTTAGTCTAGCCCAATGTTTCTCAACCTTGGCAACATGAAGATCTGTGGACTTCAATTTCCAGAATTCCCGTGCCAACAAAAAGTTCATACATCTTCAACTTGTCAAGGTTGAGAAACACTGGACTAGCCTACAACATTAGCATTTCCTTGTGGTCTCCAGTTCAAGTGCTAACCTTTCTCAGCCCTGCTCAGTTTCCATGCCCAGACAAGGTTGGCTAGATGCTGCCACCTGCTGATATCTTGTCTAAAATGTCTATTTTTCATGTCACTTTTTTGACAGTACAAATGTAAATTGATCTCTCTGCATTTCCAGATGTTAGTTTAGAATTATGTCAGCATAATTGAAAACAATTACTTTTTAGGCTTCGTTGGAGTTTACTTGCAATCATGTTGCCTCCTGCTGCCTGAGTTGGAAGATGTCAATAAATGAATGTCATGTTAGCAAAACCACTAACACCTTGGTTCAGATGGGCATATGAAATGTGGATGTTTTTAACTGAAAACATATAATATGCTAAAAACAGTGCTTAGATCTTATGTGTAACAGATAGTTGCAAATCATTTATAAAAATATCAGATATTCAAAAAGAAGACTTTTTTAAAAGGACAATGTCACGAGAAAAGTATGTACTGCAAGACTTTAACCTTTAAGATCATTCATAGGGTGTAAACACAGAAGAGCTGAAGCTAAATAACAATATCTTTGATAACTATATTTGAATAGTAAATTTCTTAGGCACTTGATTTTTTAGTATTCAGAAAAGTTTATTGTACTTTTAACAACTGCATTCATTGGCAGAGATTTTAATAGACATTTGGTTATTGTTGCCCTGGAAACAAAGGAAAGAAAAGGCTTCACCTGTTGGATTTCTGTATGCTGTGTTGCTGCCAGAGGCCCTGGCATATCTGAGTGGGTGGAAGGAAAAGGAGCAACTTCATTTGGATTTAAAAACTCATATGTATCACACACTTTAATTGCCCAGCAATGTTTTAAATAGTACTGAATTTCTTTCTTTTAAATTAGTGGCTGCATTCTGTACTGTTCACAGTCTGTTCTGGAATATCCTGAACTGTTCAATTCTACGTTATGTTGCTGTGTTCCAGGGCTGCCAACCTACAATGCACAGTAAAACTTTAGATACCATCTCTCCAGAAGGCGGTGATGACATTTAATTTTTAATGTAATAGAGGAACATTATCCTCTGCAGCTTTAATAATCATATTGTTTACTTTAATTTTACTTAAAATTAATGTTCAGCTGTTTCTGACCACTTTTGGAAAGTCACCCATGGTTATTCCATTCCAAGATCAAAAGAGGTCCTTAAGCCTGGAAAGGGTTGTGTGGTGTACCATCCTGGACTCTTTGTCAAAAAAGATAAGGTTGCCTTTAAAGCTTCTACAGGTGTTCTTTTTCTCCTGCAAGGGAGGGGAATATCCACCTATTCTTCAAAGCGTAGACAAAAAAGAAAAAAGAAAATAAGAGCTATTCCTAGTTTAAGACATATCTTCCCTGCTGCAAGTGGGGATATTAGCTAGATCTATCAGGCAGGAAGACTCAGTTTCACTCCTCTACAGGAGCGAATGGGACTCTGTTTTCTTGATCTGCATTTAGTGCTCCTATATTTGGTCACTCAAGAATTGCTGTTTGTATGCCTATTGCATTTGAGGCAAGCCCTTGCACTTTAATTGTAAACTACTTTTTAAAAACAACAACAATCCACCACTGAAATGCTGGAGTGTTTAATTTTTGATGGTTTTTTTCCTGTCCCAGGTAAATACTGTGATAGTCCTTTGCGGGACTAGCTAGGAGCTGGAGTAAAACTCTAGTACCTGAAATGATAGCAAAAACAATGAAAAGGTGCAGCACCAGTTCTGAAAAACAATGCAAAAAGACAGAGAAATCCAGTTTAAGAGTACTCTGAAATAACAAACATCCACTGTTATGGGACGGAGGAGGGAAGAAGAGGTGGCATATTTATGCAAGGGTATTGCAAAATGACACCGGTGGGGATTTTTACTTTGAGAAACAACAGCTCCCCTTTTCTTTCCTGGAATGTGCACAAAAGAATGAAGGATGCTGAACTGGCTTTTTGTTGCTCATTTGCCAATTTCCTCTATTTGTCCATATCAGTCACTTCCTCTCTTGTTTCCTCCTGATTTTCCAGCAGCTTATCATTTTCAGTTTTTCTGCTGTCCAGGACCTAGCCTCTGCACAGTCTCAACAGGATCTGCCTCTCTCTTTTTTGGAGTTGTTCCTATTTCTTGATTTTATCTTGTTTTATACTGGGAGAGTCT
This sequence comes from Protobothrops mucrosquamatus, assembly GCF_001527695.2. Classification (NCBI taxonomy): domain Eukaryota; kingdom Metazoa; phylum Chordata; class Lepidosauria; order Squamata; family Viperidae; genus Protobothrops; species Protobothrops mucrosquamatus. The sequence continues at coordinate 87,087 of NW_015387691.1, forward strand.
AAATGGGGTGGGGTGGGAGGAAGGATAGACAAATCAGTGGAATGAAACCAGAAAACATGGCCCTTAGTGTTGAATAACATCTCCATTTCTGCTTCAAAGGGTTCTCTCTCTCTCTTTAATACAAATGTATTAAAAGAAAATTAGAAAAAGAGAAAGAGCTCATCAAATAACAGGGTTAGAGGAAAAAGGATGTTTGTAAAAGTCTGTCAGAGATACAAAGGCAGAACGTTTCTTTGCAATATCACTTTTTTCACATTGCATCTTTTGTTAAAGGATTCCGTCCCTCTCCCCGTTGTTTTTATTCATTTCTGTCAGTGGCTGAGAAGAGAGGATTATGTGGAGGAATTTAAAATGCCAAGATTATATTTTAAGTGATTGGTTTGATTGCCTTGCATAAACCCTTATATCAGTGGATTGGAGCATGGCCCATGAAGTGGATTCTTTGTCTTTTGCTGCTTCTGTGCAGTTTGACTTTGCGTCTATACTAGGTGTGTATTGATTTCAATTATTTTCCAAAATCATTTTGGAATTTTTTTTTTACACTTTTTGAATAACTTCCATGAGATGGAATAATCATGTCTTTGCTTACAATCTTGATGCAAAAATTCTACCAGCTACAGTTATAATATCTAACCCTGTTGAATATTCAAGTTTTACCCTGTGCATTAACTTCTTCGGGACACGCCAAATGTTTGGCAAGTGATACTGCTCTGTGTAAGCAGGAATGCAGAACCCTTTGATGCATCTGCTAAGAAACTATAAATATTGGTTGCTGTTGTGGTTTCCTCTGTTCCGTCCTCCCTCCTCCCCGTAGTCAGCTTCTCCACACTTCACAAGATAAAAACAAATGACTGTTGCTTCATTTCATGACTGCAACTTTTTTGCCCTCCACAAACTGCCCAAAACTTGTTCTAGCCAGTTTCTTAATTCATATGAGAGATATGTTCCTTTGGTTTTCCAGGATTAAAAGTGGAGGAGAAGTCGGATAGTTACAGATTTCAGTTTTACTTACAGCTCTTAGCAGGAAAAGGTTATATGATTTTCATTCAATATCTACTTTTCCCATGTCAATGTTTTTGCTGTTGTGATTATCACCAAGAAATCTGATTTAAGACCTACCATTTAATGTAGACAACTCTGTTCAATTTCACAACATTCTTTCAAGGCAACAAATTCCTGCACTAAACACAGAATTGCCTAGGGCAGACTTGTTCTTCTTGTACTAACTGGATATGTGACCTCAATTTTAAAATACATGTGATTGTTTACAGGGTTGTGCATACTGGAATTTGACTCCATGTTTAAGAGAAACTCATCTTCCTTAACTAGGCTTGTATTGCTTTTTTTCCCTTTTTTCAATAACTTCAAAACAATCACTGTGTCTACAAGCTGTTAGGTTTGTTTGCATGTGACAGCTACAGTATAGTGACATCTTTGCAGGTAGTCCTCGAATTAAAACTACAATTGAGACCAGAATTTCTATTGCTAAGCAAGGTGATTGTTAAGTGAGTCACACTCAGTTTGACAATCTGTTTGCCACAGTTGTTAAATGAATTACTGCGGTTGTTAAGTGAATCCAGCTTCCCCCACTGACTTTGCTTGTCAGAAGCTGGTTGGGAAGGTCTCAAATGGCAATTGCCTGACTCTTGCATGCAGCAATATACAGTGCATTCAGAAGGTATTCAGACCCTCTTCACTTTTGTTGTCAGTTTTGTTATGCTGCCCATTTTACCTGATTCTACAGTTGTTGAAGTACATTTTTTTCTCATTAATCTACACTCAGTACCTCATAATGACAGAATGAAAACAGAATTTTAGAAATGTCTAAATTTACTAAAAAGAAAAAACTGAAATATCACATTGGCATAAGTATTCCGACCCTTCACTCAGTACTTTGAAGCATCTTTGGCAGCAATTACAGCCTTGATGACACGACAAGCTTCGCATACCTAGATTGAGGGATTTTCTGCCATTCTTTCTTGCAAATCCTCTCAAGTTCAGTCAGGTTGGATTGTGACCATCGGTGGACAGCCATTTTCAGGTCCCTCCAGAGATGTTCAATAGGGTTCAAATCAGGGCTCAGGCTGGGCCCACTCGAGGACATTCACAGAGTTGTCCCTAAGCCACTCCTCTGTTCTCCTGGCTGTGTGCTTAGGATCGTTGTCAGGTTGGAAAGTGAACCTTTGGCCCAGTCTGAAGTACTGAGCACTGTGGAATAGGTTTTTATTGAGGATATCCTTTTGCTTTGCTCCATTCAGCTTTCCCTCAACCTGACCAATCTCCCAATCCCTGCTGCTGAAAAACACCCCCACAGAATGATGCTGCCACCAACATGCTTCATTGTTGGGATGATATTGGGCAAGTGATGAGCGGTTCTTGGTTTCCTCCAGACATAACAATTAGAATTGAGGCCAAACAGTTCAATCTTGATTTCATCAGATCAGATAATCTTATTCCTCACAGTCTGAGAGTCCTTCAGGTGCTTTTTTGCAAACCACAAGCGGACTTTCATGTGTGTTGCACTGAGGAGAGGCTTCCATCTAGCCATTTTGCCATAAAGCCCAAATCGGTGGAGGGCTGTAGTGATGGTTGTCCTTCTGGACCTCTGTCTCATCTCCACCAGGATCTCTGGAGCTCAGTCAGAGTGATCATCACGTTCTTGGTCACCTCTCTTACTAAAACCCTTCTCCCCTGATTGCTCAGTTTGACCGGGTGACCAGCTCTTGGAAGAGTCCTGGTTGTGCCAAACTTCTTCCATTTGAGAATTATGGAGGCCACTGTGCTCTTAGGAAGCTTTAGTGCAGCAGAAATGTTATTGTAGCCTTCCCCAGTTCTGTGCCATGCAATAATCCTGTCTCTGAGCTCTGCAGGCAGTTCCTTTTACCTCATGGCTACAGTATGCTTTATCAGCTGTGAGGCCTTCTATAGACAGGTGTGTGTTTTTCCAAATCATGTCCAATCAATTTAATTTACCACGGGTCAACTCCAGTCAAGGTGTAGAAACATGTCAGCAATGATCAAGAGCAGAGTTCCCCAACCTTTTCAGCTTGGCGGCTCGGAAAGAAAGGGAGCAGCAGGGAAAAACGTGCGGCCCGCACACATATGCACAAATGGTGCACACACAACAGCAGTGCTAGCATGTGCACGCATGCGCAAATGGGCCACTTGTGCCTGCGTGACACTGGCAGCAGTGCTACCGTCCCCACACATGTGCAAATGGGGCCACACTAGTGCCTGTGCGGCGGTGCTACCGCAAGTGGGGTGGAGCTCACCAGCTATTCCCGGAGCCTGGTGGCCAACAGGCTGCGGCCTGGTACCGGGCCACAGACCATAGGTTGGGGACCCCTGATCAAGATAAATGGGAGGCACTTGAGCTAAATTTTAAGTGTTGTTGCAAAGGGTTTGAATATTTATGCCAATGTGATATTTCAGTTTTTTCTTTTTAATAAATTCACAGACATTTCTAAAATTAGGTTTTACCTTTGTCATTATGGGGTACTGAGTGTAGAGTAATGAGACAAAAAATGAATTTTAACAACTGTAGAATCAGGCTGCAGCATAACAAAATTGGCAAAAATGAAGGGGGTCTGAATACTTTCTGAATGCAGAAAGTAAATACATTCTGGTTGCCAACTGTTCAGTTCTTGATCATGTGACTCAAGATGCTATGATGATCATAAGTGCAAGGTCTGGTTTTAAGTCAATTTTTTTCAGTTTCTTTGTAACTTTGAATGGTTGCTGAATGAGTAGCTGTAAATCGAGACTACTTGTATATGCATGAATATTACATGCAACATGCCGTTCAGCATGACAGCATGATAGATTTCAATGTTAACTGAGAATCCAGAGGCTTTTGTATCTGCTTAAAGAGAAAGATGCAGTTTCAGATTTTAGATATAGATAGCTATATTCATAATCCTGATTTGTTTTTCTACTATAACACATTGGAAAATATGTAACAGTGTAGTACAGAGTTCACTACACTCATTTTATTATAATAAATAAAAGCCAAATTTCTTATTGCTTAGATTACTTCAGTTAGGATGGAGGGTAGATATGCTTAATACTTTCCAGTGAAGTACTCTTGGAATCTAACTGCAACAGAAACTTCTGTAATGGACCAAATCAGTAAAAAAGAAAATTTGACCAGTACCTATGATATACTGTAGGCAGCTTTCCCTGGCCTGTTGCCCTTTGGATATGTTGGAGTACCAAGAAATACTATCTTCATTAAAGGTGAAGGAAAGTACAAGGTGTAATGCAGTGTAGGTTAATGCTGGGGAGTCAGAAAAAAAGAGCAGAATGCAGTCTTCTTTATTTTTATTATGCAGGTATGCCGCCTCTTGAAAGGTCATTTAAATCAAAGAGCTATTATTTCTTCACCTGTCTAATATGCTGCTATGATCATAGAGCCACACACAAGGGCTGTACATTGTGGATTAGCTGTTCATGCCCTTGCAGCTTTTATCGTTTTCAGACTCCTTCCCAAGTGTGGGTGAGGGTGGCCTGATCATAACCTGCAGTGTGCTCGAGATCAGAACCTGCAATGGAACCCACGGTACTCATTTGGGGAGAAAGAAACGAACACTTCCACACTTTTTCTCTCTAACTCTCACCATATTTATTTAAAGGACTGAACAAAAGGGAGAGTAACATACAATTTCTGCCTTAAATAAATGAAATCTTCATTTATCTGCATTTCATCACCGTTAACTAGATAAAGCCTAAGAATCCCAAATTAACTAGATAAAGCCTAAGAATCCCAAAAAGATTTAATGTAAGTATGGCAACATAATGACCATCCTTTGTCGAAAGGAGCACTTTGGGTGTTTCTGCTTGTATTTTATAATTCAACTATTATTTGTTCAGTGAACAGAGCTCTAATTGGGCATGAGTCTACCATGAAGTTCAGTGTTTGGAGAACCCCCAATATTGGAGGAGCAGCTTTGAATATCTAGAGTTGTGTAGTTGTTCCGCTGAAATGAATGGAAAAATGGGAGGCACCCTATGAATCACCTTTTCATGGTATAAGAAAAATCCATTGTTTGGATGTAGTAGGCCAGGGGTGTCAAACTGCCGGCCCGTGGGCTGGTTTCATCATACCGGAGCTGCGCCCACCCCATTGCCGACAATGGCAAAAAAGCTCCGATACGTTGCACGACGTCACGTGACGTCGCGAGTTTGACATGTCTGTAGTAGGCTGACCTGGAAGGCGGGATTAAATATCTCATCAATTTGGAGGCATTGTGTTGCCATTCTGTTGACCCTTATCTAGTGCCAATTTAGCTTGGACCATTAGTTAATTAGATTCTTGTATAGAGGTAGCAATAATAAACTCTTCTGTGCTTGGAACTCAATGAATGCTCCTGGTTATTTACACCTCACAGATGTTGACTTTTTTCTGGTTTAGAATGTTTTCCCTAAACTGATATGATATCTATGTTTTGTTCAGCAACTTTTGTTAGGACCAAAGGGAGATGCAATATGTCACCTCTAATGGGCATCAAAATGTGGAATGCTGACTTTGAAATTGGGTACTGCAAACATAAGAGGATGATTATATAATTAGATATGGGAATGTAGGAATGTATATTTCCTCATAACAAACAGTTCTAAGTCCATAGCTTCTTAAAACTAGATTGCTTTAAATAATAATGAAACATTATCTATCTTGGGGGTGTTGTTGTTTGTTTATTATACTGTATCTATTTTCTGTTAAATTGTAGCTATACTGTTTTAACTATTGGTTGTGACTTGCCTGAAAGATTTATATGGCACTTTTTGTGATAAGATTCCAATAAACAGCAGTAATTCCAAAACAAATATTTAACAATATCAGAGTGAATTCATTCAAACTGTATTAGATTTCTACCATGCCTTTATTTTCATAATATTTTAATTCTCAATTTTTATCATTGGCATTTGCATCCAGTAATTATAAAATTATAAAATAAATTATTAAAAAAACAAAGGCTGTGAATTTCAAAAATACAGATCACAAACACACCTCTTCCATTTCCATCTAGTCTCTTTCTGTTATGGGCAAGATAAATGGTGCACTTGGCTGGGAGGTGGCAATAAGGTTGAATACTTGATCTAACCCTGGATGATCAAGCTGTCATTGACTGCAATCTGGGGGCAAGTTTGCATTGGGGTGTATATTCAGCTAGTAAATAAAAAGTTCTTCCAGATGATCAGATTTTATCACTACCATTTGAAAAGGCCTGCCTAATTTTCTATTCCTAGGAGATTAATTTTATAGGAGAAAATGTTGGAAAATGTAGTGGAATAGCAGAGGCTATTGCCTGACATTCCACCTTCCCCATAACATTCTATGTTTTATAGCAATGCGATTACAAAATAAAAAGCTTTGTCTGGAAGTATCCACTACAGTCTGATCGCAGATACAGTTCAAATGGGAGTTGCGGAATGGAAAAACCTGCAGAATTTTTTTTTTAGTTACCATGAATCATGTTATGTAATATAAGTAAGTAACATGATGGCTTCATTCTTCTCCAAATATTAATATAAATCTAATATACTTTATCAGCTTCTCATAAAGCAAAAGTAAAAGTTTAAACTCCATGTCTTAGATCAGCTTACAGTCTTGAATTGGCTTGGTAACAGAAGTGGCAAGAAGTTGTACATATGCTCGTGAGTGTGTGCTAGCATTCCTTCACTTCTCTATGTTCAGCATAGAAGCCAAGCAAGAAAAGCCCCTCGCACCATGTCTTGCATAAAAACAGCCAAGAGATCCTGGAGAGCTGCCAGGCTTTTCAATGCCAACTCTTGACAGATTAGGAAAAGCTGCAGTGGCTGTGAGGCATTTTTGTTGTGTTGATTGTGGGATGAATGAAGTGAGGACATTATAAGCAATTAACACTCTAAACAGTGCCATATGAGCAATGATATTTTTAAAACCTACTCTTTAAATCAGAAGAATTAAGAATGATGGTCAAGTTGATATACATAAGGGTGCTCAAGTTCTTAGCAAAAGCCTTGATGAAAAGTCCTTCTTCGTGTACTTACTTTTGCCCATCTTTCAGTTTGACTTGTTCTACACTGGGCAATCAGCTTATCTTTCAAAATTGCAATCTTACCATTCAAGTTGCCAGGGTATAGCATACAGTAGTATACAGAGTACAAGTTGTCCATGCTAGATGCAAGCAGGAAGGAAATATTTTCTGATTGAAGAGAAGAGAGCTGCACAATCATAGTTGCTTCATTCTTCGCTAATTTCTTTGGTGAGATCAACAAATTAAAATGGTTCATTTTTTAAAATTACCATTGTTTTAAACAGCAAACTTAATTTGTTGAGACAAGTTTTATTTTATCCTTGGAACAGACTTGTATTGACTTAGTTCTGTAATATTTCCTCGTGTGTGTGTAAGCACCTAGTTACAGCAAAAAGCAGTTGGATATGTAGTCTCGTAGTATAGTAAGTGGTAGGTGTGGATGGAGGAAAGCTAAGTGTTTTGATGACAGACTACTTGTGAATATCAGATGTTTTCAAATATATAGTTCAAGAGCTGGTTCTTTGCCTACTGTGCTATAATTAAAGAACATTTTTAAAGGTTGGTACACTGTTTTCTGAACTGCATAAAATTAGCAAATAACAGTGTAATACATACATATGCACGGACATACACAAGTATTAATTGCCAAACAGAACAATTAACTAGACCAAAACAGTTTTCTCACAGCTTTGAATATTAAAGGATGCTTATAGTATTTGAAACATTTATGAGAAGTTGATATATATTAGATTTATATTAATATTTGGAGAAGAATGAACTTATCGTGTTTTAATGATATATGTATAGCATGATTTTGTAACAGAATTGTGATGCTGGAGATAGTACTATTATTACTTAGCCACCAAAATGTATGGATACTTTTTGGTGAAAGCTGCTGTAACAGCTGTTTTTGAGTTAGGAAACTCTTTGAAGTTTCCATGATTGCCCATAGATTTCTGTTGGATTTTTCTTTTCCTTAAAAGATAAATAAATTGCACATGCCCCCCTGCTTTACCATTCAGAGCTCACATCATTTTATCCTGAATGTTAAAGTCCAGAACAGGAAGGCAATGTCAAACCCAAACCCAGAACAGGTTTCCTAAAGTTTAAGCAGACTGGCACAGAAATTATCCAGCATTTGAATGTTCTGAGGCAAATGCTCAAATACAGGAAGCTTGTGTCCTTCATCCAAATCCATACCATATAGATCATGGTTAGTTCCAGAAAAGATAAATAAGATAAGATAGCCTTTATTGTCGTTTTTTACTGTAAACACACTGGGCCACATTAAAAATGAAATTATGTTGACTGCTCTCAAAAGAAAGTATATATCTACCCATACCCATACATAACAGAAATATACTCATGCTATATAAATGATAATCTGTTTCTGAATAAACCACTACTCCTATGCAACTGTCATAAGTGATCTAGCACTCTTCCTCCTTGCTGTTCTTTGAGTCTTTGTATGGAGTGATTGATTCATTTGTGTCTGGATGTCTGAAGTTCTGTATCTGGGTTAGAATCCTACAGTGCAGAATCAGAAGCTACATGCTGGGAAGTGCCCAATGGCTTACAGTGCTATATACGGTTCCTAATCTTTTCCTTCTTTCTTGGATGAAGAATCGCTCCCAAAAATATGTTGGAGCCTCTCAAGCAACTCCGTCACTGTCTCACTTCTTTAATATTGGGGTACTGATCCTATGCTGATCCTCAGCATATTTTCTTTTTCTATTCACTGTGACAATCTGCTAGCATTTTTTGCAGCAACAGAAGGACTTAAAAATAGCTCTTACAAAACAAATCAGGTCAGCCACATTTCTGAACTGCCAGTTCACAAGGGTAAGTTAACTGCTCCCGGAAGTAGTTGGTTAGTAAAACTGGCAGAACAGAATCCTATAATTAGAATTCAACAATTGTAGAATAAAATGTACCCCATTTTTGTCAATATTTTTCCTGCTACTCTTATTACTGATTAACAGCATTTAAAGAATGAGAAACCATGCAGTGAGTTCTACCATCTCCCCAAAGTTACCCCACAGGCAAGGAGGATCTTCATTCATATGGTTTTCTTGGCATACATAAAAATTGGTTTTCTTCTTAGCATTTAATGATGCTTGCTTTATTTTAACGATATTCTATTTAAATATAATTCTATTTATATATTATGAGTGAATTATACCCATGCTCTGAAGAACCAGGGCACTACTTTATTCTACAAAATAAAATACTCTATTTTGTTTTGTAGAAAATAACATTAGTGGTTCTTGGGATTGTTTATTAATTATCCTGTTTAATGGCTCTAACTCTGGAATAATAAGATCGTGATTTACTTCTTGAAATGAATTCCCTTCTTAGCCCCTTCTATAACTTCTTTAACTTTCCAAGCTTTCTGTCACAGGATAGGAGCAACTTCTAATGTTTTTACCGTTTATTGAAATAAATGCACCTGAAATTTCTTATCAGTTTCGCTTCAAATGCTTATAATTATCTTGATTTTGAAAAAACAAAAGAAAAACCCAAGTCCAGACATTATGGAATAACATGAGACAATTTACATTACTTTAGTTCAAAGCAGGACTCAATGTTGTTCCAAGACACATAATGGGAGAAAAAATAAGACTTGCAAACACAGGTTATTCTAAGTTTTGAGACAAAGTGTGCAATGTCATAAATGGTTAGAGTACCATAAACGGTCGCTCTTATGTGTATTGTTTTCCTTGCTTTAGCTAAAACCTTTCAGGTAGGAGATGCACCTGTTAATATGCCCTATGGTTAATTAATACAGGTACTCCTCAGTTAACAATGGTAATTGGGGCCAGAATTTCTGTCAATAAGCAATGCACTCATAAAGCACAATGTCACATTACTTCGTTGCTTAGTGATGGCAATCCTAGCAGTCCTTGTTGCTGTTGTTAAATGAGATTTATGGGTCGTTAAGCAAGACCTTGCTTGCAACTTCTTGCCAAATAATGATCACATGACCATGAATGCTACAACTGTTATAAGTGTGAGCCATTTGTGCCCAGATTACAAACGCATGACCCCAGGAGTGCTGGGATGGCTAGAACTTTTGAGGACTAGCCGAAAGTACCATTTGAATTCTACTGTCATGACTTCAAATGGTCTCTGAATGAGTAGTCATTAACTGAGAATTACCTGCAAGTTACATTAGGTATCTTGGTGCCGTCATCTATACAAGTTTCCATCAACTTCTTCAGCACCCAGGTATCATGGTAGTTGTAGCCTAAAATTTCTAGAGTACACCAGACTGCCAAGCCCCGAGTTTGCTGCTCTATTCTATGCTTTAGTAGCACAATTTAGCTTTTAGGACAAGTTTCTGAGGATAATGATGCTCCCTATCACAAGTTATGATGGAAACAATCTCTCTCTCTCTCTCTCTCTCTCTCTCTCTCTCTCTCTCTCTCTCTCTCTCTCTCTCTCTCTCTCTCTCTCTCTCTTTCTCTCTTCTTTTGCTTAACCATGCAATTATCATAGAGGAAATGTATATACTGCAAGAGTTGTCTTTGATAAAGCAATGAGAGCATTTTGAAGAAGTAGACTTGTCAGGTTTAGGTATGAAGTATAGATGGGAATGGTTGATGGTCAGAAATTTACAGTTTCTGTCCGACACACCTTCAGTCACTTAAACTATGGTTAGCGAAGCATAGACTATGCAACAGTGAGATACTGACAGAAAAGAATTAATTGTACAAGCAAACTTTCTTTAAAATCCTATTTGTATTAACTACAATTCGTATTTAATTTATGTTTAAAGATAACCCCCTCCCTGGTTCCAATATGGGTAGTCCTTTCTGAAATTTCTGAAATTTCCAATACTAAATGATGTAATCATAAAGTGTGATGTTGCTTAGCAATGGTCATTATGGCATTTCTTAGTTACTGTTGTTAAGCAAATCACTATTGAGTCATTAAGCAGAGACCTCACGTGACCGTGATTTCCTTCTGACTTCCCATTGATTTTTATTATGGGAAACTGACGCAGAAGTTCACAAATTGTATTCATGTGACTGCAGGATGTTGAGTACCCAGATTGCAGTCACAACACTATGGAGACACTTTGACAGCCAGAACTTTGAGGTTGAAAGTATCACTTGTTCAACACTGCAGTAAATTGACAGTCACTAAGCGAACAGTCATTAACTGAGGACCACCTGTATGGTTTTGAGGCACCACAGGTGAGCCCTATAGAAATAAAGAAGCAGCAGTGCCTTTAGCAAGTTGGAGCGTACCTTTGATGAGTGAATTGTGAAGTTCTTTGTAGCCTTGGAATTTAGACTTTCACACTGTTGAAAGACCTCTGGGCAAAAGTCTGGTTTGCCTAACTAGCTGCTTATGAAAGATTTTTTGAAAATGAATTTTTAAAAAAGTTTTAAAATAGCACAATTATAACAGTTTAGTATTTTTATTGTGTAATGCAAGTGCAGGTGCAGGTATGGGCTTTCTAGCAGTTTGAGGAATTGAAATATATTGTATTCTCCTCTTTAAATGCCATTTCCTTATTTTAAAGGAAACAAAAACATGCTTGTAACTGAAATCCAAAGATGGCATTTTTTCAACTAGGAAATACAAGAAAAAAGAAAACCCAGAAGAACACACTTTCAAAATATAATTTCAATTAATGAATTGATTACTAATGCATCTAAACATTCTAGACTATGTTGTATCATTTGAACTTGGTGTTGAATAGCTTTATGGTATTTTTTTCAGGTAGCAGAAACCCTTGAGAGTCAGCAGCTCTTGTTTCTGGGTACTGAGGAAAATGGCTAGAGAGTGACTCACAAGAAAGTGTGTTTGCTAACTGTCATGTCATTTAAAATCTGATTTCTTTGGTCAAGGCTTAGCCTGTTATTCACTGTAACATATTTCCATTAATGGGAAATTAGTAAACACAGTTGGCATTCTATAGGCATGTTTCTCTGTACTATTGGAAATCCCATGTTGCTGATATTAAGGCATAAAAAGGAATCCGAGTTCATTTACTTTGTAGGATCCAATCTGGATCAGTCACCGGGACCAGGGGTTTTGTCTTCCGAGCTTTCGGACTTGTGCTGGAGCCCCCATCCTCAGGGAACTTCTCTCTAGCCGTTTACTCATATCAAGGTTCAAATATTTAGCTGTGGGAATAGTGCATTCTTGTTGTGGAAGCATAGGATAACTATCTCCCTCAGCCATTCAAATGCTCAGCCAAATGACACTTTGTTTTATAACCACCATACAACCCACAACAACAACAAAAGGAGGCGATAATGGATGAATTTACACTGAACTATTGGGGGCAGGATACCCTGGCTCCTGCAAAAAATGGTGTGCAAATTATTTTCTAAAGCATGTTGGAAATGCAGCAGAGATGGAAACTATCTCAAGATATTGATGAACAATAACTCCCATCAGTACCAGCTATTTTGGCCAATAATGACAGAAGCTGGGAGTTATAGCTCGGTGACGTTTGAAGGTCACAAATCCTTAGTTCTGTATGAATATTTTACTACTTTTATTACTACCACCACCAATACAAATAGCATTTTTTTTTTACAAATTTGATTATTAGATAGACTCCAAATAACATTCCTCAAGATCATATTCCACATTATCCTAGTATTTAAGCAGCAGTATTTTTGCTGCAGGAACAATATGGCTCTATGCCAGCCTTTCAAGGCTGACACTGTTTTGACTTTATTTCAGATTCGCAGCCTGCTTCAAAAGCCACATGTTTTTTACTCAAGTAAAAGAGAGAGAAAACAGAGATTGTATGTATTCTGCAACCCTTTTCTAATCTTTTCTCAAGTGCTCTGACTATTATGTAGGCTGTTTTTAAGAGTCATTGACCATTTTAATGAGTGAATCTATTTACTAGGAATTGTAAATATTATGATGTTAAATATGCAACTAGACTAGAGTCATGTCAATGGCACTGGGTTAGAAACCAGGTGAGTGTGAGTTCTAATCCTGCCATGTCTAATCCAGTCATTGTCTCTCAGACATAGGAAGTAGAATTGGCAAACAACTCCCGAAATCTTGCCAAGGAAACTACAGGGACCAGGAGTCAACAATGATCAGAAGGCATGCTTGTGCTCATGTGTGCATGCACACACACCCCCTGGCATGACTCTCCTATTCTTTATTAAAATTCTATTATTAATTGATACACAAAAATTCTACTGCATATGGACTTTGCTGGTTATTTGAATCCACCATGACTTTTGTTTAAACATCTTATGCCAGCAATTCCTGAATGTTGCTGCATTTCCTTTCAGTGGTCGTGTAGAGAAGAAACGGGGTTTCCTCACAGGTACTTTTAAGACTAAAATATCTCCAGAATCCTCTTCTGTGAACCTACCTGTCTCTGACATTGACTTCCAAAAGTCTTTCTGCATAGTCCCGTCATCTGCAAAATCATACTTAACTGTAATTAGACAGAAAAAGCCTTTCCAACAAATCTACCAAAGCTTTGGATATTCAAATTTAACCATTAAAATAAACAAGATAACAATGAGAAGATTTAAAATGCCACTCCAGCACCATTAAAAGACCAAGAAGAATAAAGAATAATTTTGCTGGAAAATCAGTGGGTATTCCAGAGTTGGGGAGCTATCATTAAAAAGGCGTGTTTTTGGCCTGCCATTTGCTGCATTTTGATGTCAGGGTTTCGGTAGTAGCCTGAGCAGATGGTAGAGAAGATAGGCAGGAAACTATTACAGGTAGTCCTCAACTTACTACCACAATTGAGCTCAATATTTCTGTTAAGTGAAACATTTGTTAAGTGAATTTTGCCCCATTTTACAACCTTTCTTGCCACAGTTTTTAAGTGAATCGCTGCGGTTAAGTTAATAACATGGTTGTAAAGTAAATTGGGCTTTCCTGTTGACTTTGCTTGTCAGAAGGTTGCAAAATATAGTCACATGACCTTGGGACACAGCCAGGGTCTTTTAAGTATGAGCCAGTTGCCAAGCATCTGAATTTTGATCACATGATAATGGGGATGCTGCAAAGGTCATTACTGAAAAACAGTCATAACTCACTTTTTCCAATGCTGTTGTAACTTTGAATGGTCACTAAATGAACTGTTATAAATCGAGGACTACCTATACTTACAAGCAAGAGTAAGAAATTAAAGTCAGATTACTCTTACACAGAGGGTTGCCAGTTGTACATCTCCACCCCGGACCACCCCAACGATGCCGCGGAAGTGATGTCCCGGTGCCTGGAGGCCGTGCGAGTCTGGATGGGGAGGAACAGGCTTCGTCCAAGACCGAGTGGCTGTGGTTTCCGGCGTCACGACATAGCCAGTTGGCTCCATCCCTGGCTATCGGGGCCGAGTCATTAGCTCCCGCGGAGAGGGCCCGCAACTTGGGCGTCCTCCTGGATACTCGGCTGTCTTTAGACGACCATATGACAGCCGTGGCCAGGGGGGCTTTTCATCAGGTTCGCCTGATACGCCAGTTGCGCCCCTTTCTGGATCGTGGTGCTCTACGCACGGTCACTCAAGCCCTCGTTGTTTCCCGCCTGGACTATTGCAACGCTCTCTACATGGGGCTCCCCTTGAGGTGCACCTGGAGGCTCCAGCTAGTTCAGAATGCGGCTGTGCGGGGGATCCTGGGGGCCTCTAGATACTCCCATGTAACACCTCTCCTGCGCGAGCTGCACTGGCTGCCTGTGGCCTTCCGGGTGCGCTTCAAGGTGTTAGTAACAACCTTTAAAGCGCTCCATGGCAATGGACCTAGTTATTTGCAAGACCGCCTCCTACCAAACACCTCCCTTCGACCAGTCCACTCCCACAGAGAGG